>NC_036457.1:21219995-21389882 GCF_002775205.1 Xiphophorus maculatus | reverse complement strand
ACATCCCACAAACTGTACAAGACGAAGAAACGCAATCGTGAAGGTGTGTCACATATTTGTAACTTATGATACATGTTAGACCAAAGTGATGTGGGCAGAAGACAGGGAACTGTTATTATTGAGCTAACAAGTACACTTGATTGACCTTAAATAATAACAATAATAATAATAATAATAATCTGTTCTTTTTATATAATCAGTTATGTTATGGAATTCCACAATTTAGCAAAAAAACCAGAGACCATAATGCTGGTTGCTCGTGTTTAATCACTCATTTATCTACCAACAGTTCTGAGTCGACTGTAAGATCGAATACATTTTATGCCCATTAATAACTGACAATGGCTGGTTAACAGGTGCTCCATTCCCATCATTCAGCGCTTTTGCACTTATAACAAACTATTCATGTCTTCTCTATCTTTTCTTGTCATGGTTCCTTATTTTTTTTTGAAGAGGACCTAATTGCTGCCAAAGCAACTATTTAATCCTTTAAATCTTACCAATAGATTTGCAATGGTCATTTTGCTCCAGTACTTAAATGACGGTTTCATTAGACAACAAAACATGATTTAAACAGTGGATCTGAAACTGTGAACTGGTATTTTAATGTTGCCTCTTGAGTGAAACGGCTTCTTCCTCCCTGAGCGGCCTTCCAGCCCAGGGACCGTGCAGAACTCTTTCCACCGCAAATATAAAAACTCTCCTCTGAGCTAAAGTTGGCGTCTTCACGAGGCCTTTTGCTTTTGTACGCAGACGGGTTTTGGTACACCAAACACAAAATAGTAACTGGACATCGCCATGGTGTTCATACCTGTCTGAACAGATGAGCACGACACTCTGTGGCATCTGTAAATTCAATCAATCAATCAATCAATCAATCAGATTTGTATAGAACCTATTTGATTCACCTGATTGTGATTTTATTTTTTATTAAATCTCGCCATGATGTCACACAACATCACAACACAGTGAAACAAAAAGAAACAAAAAAATTCTCCTAAAACTGATCTCTCATCATCCAGACATTCAGAAAGTAGAAATAATCTTTTTTAATCCTCCCTGAGCTGCAAGGGGAAATGTTTAATCTGATGCAGTAAACCGCATTGAGAAGGTAAGAATAACAATTTTTTAAAAAAATAGCCGGTGCATTAGTTTTGGCCCTCTAGACGTATGTTTATAGAAGCATTTTACCTGCTAGATAAAGTGTTTAAAATAAAAACAAGAAGAATAAAACACCTCCCCCTTTTGTTTCACTTAAACAGATCCTCCAGAGAGATCTTCAGCTGCTGCAGCTCCAAAAGCCCAAGTGAGTATTTCATCTACAACTACAAGCAAAGTCAAACAACAAACAAATGTGACATATATCTAGTAGCAGTGTACAATAATCTCTTCTTAGTTGTTAAATTTCTTAAATAAAAACCGGTGTTTACAAAATTGCCTTGATGGTGGGGAAGGTTTCTCAACAACCGTCATGAAAAGACAAAACAAAAGACGTTCCTTTACAAAGCTTTGTGCAACTTGTCGCAAGATATGTTGTGAAAACTCCTCTTTTCTTACAAGTAGGATTCTGCGGAGGCAGCTGACCTCCACTACGCTACGGTCAGCGAGAAGAAGAACGCCATCAGCTCAAGGAGCAGAGTGAAGCCAGCGATGTGTGTACATACTCTACTCTAAAGCAGTAGAGCCGGACGTGGCGAACATGTGGCTTTCCTTCATTTTGAAAAAAATTTAAAATAAATAAATGAAATCCGACATCCTCTACAGTATCAAGCAAATGCTCTCCGTGTTTCTGATCAATGTGTGTTGAATAAAGAAGAAGAAAACCAACTGGTCTCAGTGTTGGGAGGTTTCAGGAAGAGAGCGTGCAAACAACCTGGGCGACCTCGAAGACTGCAGAGGTGGCTCAGGGAACATTTTACTGTAAAAGCAAAACCACTGACATTATGTATGGATGTAGAGCAAGTCAATATGTGCTGAAGCGACCGGTGAGGTCGGCAACTCTTCACAGGCCGCGCATGTTGGACCCCCCCTGTGCTATTCGTGGTCTCAGGCAGGAAGTCTCTGCAGTCGTTTGATGCCTTGCAGATTCAAAGTGTGACTCTGACTAAAATACAAGAAACTCAAAGCTGAGCGAAAACTAGTTTTTGATAGAAACTGAGTTAAGTGACAACATGTAATAAAGAAACATTATAGACGCTGTTCAACATTTCTAAAGTTTTTTCAGGCTACGGTTTATTTGTTACACTGATGTAGAGCGATGTGAAAAGGTTTTTAACCCCTTACATACTTCCTGTTGTTGCTGGATTATTATTTTTTTTATTTCAGTCGGACAAAGATGATCTGAGTAAATGCAAAAGACAATTTTTTTTTACAATAAAAACAAAAAAAAAAACAATCCTTTTGGTAAAGCTGAGTTAGGGGACTTTGTTGTGTTTGGCTACATTTTCAGTTTTACCAGCCAACCTCAGGTTTGATCACTTCCTGGTCTTAAGAATTAAAAAAACATCTAAGTAGAAGATTTTTTTTGAACATTTTATACATTTGCTGTACAGAGAAATGGATCGTGTACCGAGCTGAAGTATCTCTTCAACTTCCTGTGCGGTCTAGACTTTGTAGATTGGATCTCAATATGGTTTATGTGAAACGGATATGCATATTTATGAGCCTTTTTTTTTTTTCTTCTGTCTTTGTGGTTCAAGGGAGGAAATCTTTGCTTTGGTGCCGTCAGGTGCAGCTTCTCGCTTACTTTGTACCCAGAATAACAGAAATAAAGGACTTTGTGGTTTTGTACATCAGAGCAAATATCACATGTCATTAATTAAAACGTAAAGCTGCCTATGTGATGGTTACAGTTTGATTCAAAAACAAAGGACTTACTGAAGATCCATTAAACCCGACATCAAACCTAAAATGGGATGGATGGAAAAAAAAAAGAAAACTTACTTTTGCTATTTATGAAGATTTTATTTCATACGTTTGACAGTGTTCAGATCGATCCTAACCACAACACACATCAGCTGGATTTGAGCGCCCCCTTGTGTTTGGTAAAGTAACACAAGGAGGCTTATATTACTGAGCATAACACCTGCTAAGTAATATAAGTACAATATATTTTATTTTGAAAAAGAGAAAAGAATTAGGTTATGGTTAAGGAATTTGAGCAGTTTTTGAATAAAATGAAGGTGAACTGTGTCATTTTGAGATTTTATTTTGTTTGATTCTGGATTTAAACACGTTTCTGAATACATGTCAGTATCGCTAACAATGCTAACATGGTAAAAAGGTCACATTTTTTGTACAAAAGCCATTAGGCTTTGGGGAATTTTATGATAAAGTTTGACTAATTTTATTTTGCGTCTAGCTGGTTACATAAAAAAAAATAATCAAAAATTCATCAAGAATTGACCAAATATTTTCAGCGTCGTGTCTTCATGTGGAATCATATTATTTTACGTCGATGTGCCTGGATCAAACATTTTCTCAAAGCAAGCTAAAATCATTCTCAAGACATATCTGAGAATATTTTGGTCATTTTCTGAATAATGGATTTTTTGTATTTCCTATATATGTATATATTTTTTAAATGAATACTTCTTTGAACTTGACACCAGCTTGATGTTATTCCACTTGTAGATATGACCTTATGAAAATATTTTGGTAATTTATTGATAAAAATTTTATTTTGTATGAATTTATTAATTTCGGTATAAAACGTTTAATGGCTCACTCCATTGAAACAAAACTTGATCCAGGGGCATGGACATAAGAAAATATGAATTAATCTGCAGACATGACCACTTGAGAATGTATTGGTAATTTTTTATTACCAATTATGAATTTTGCTTTAAATTGTGGTAAGTTGTGGTTATGTTGTGAAATAGTAGTTGACATGAGTATTTAACGCCAATCTGGGGGGAATCAAAGGATCATGTGAAGCCCATGTACTTCCCATGTAGTTCAAGGGTCGTACGCTACATCACCAGCCCTAACCTTTGACACAAAGCATGATGGATCCATATTTCTGAGCCTTCTGTCTGAATGTCACTGCAAAAACCAAGACTGTAAACGCTTTTCTTGTCCAGATGTTGTTGAGTCTGTGCATAATTCTGTCTGTTTCCTTTCCTTAGCTGACATCAGTGGTTTTCTGTTGCTGTGTCCCATCTGAGTTTATATGTGCGCTGTGCATTTAAAGACGATGCTATATACTTTGGTTGCAGCAAGTTGTTACTTGACCTTCTGTTGCCTCTCTATCATCTTCTACCAATTTGCTGATTCTCCTCTTACATTTCACATCAGCTGTTGCTCACTGGAGGCTTTTGAGGGATTTAAACTTCAACTAATGGCTGTCCAAGAAAATAACACCAGCGGAGCGGTTTCTGAAATGCTCCGATGAACCTGCATTGCACCAACAACACTGCAGCTTAGTTGCGTCTAATCCATTGTGAGATATGATCGTTTCCCTCGTCATAATGTTGTCGTTCTCATCTAACAAAAGGGCTGCAGCCTCAGGCGCCCTGTCTACGCAGGTCTGATGTGTTTGTTTGTTTTTTGTTCATTGGATGGACTTAAGTAAAGTAAGGTGTGACATTTACATCTATGAAGATGGTTCCCTAGTTAGAAACAGTTTATTGCTAAAGGTTATAAGTTTACAAAATAGCTGTGCTCAGCTTCAACTCAAATTCAGTTTTGTTAAAAGTTAAAAAATATATAGTTTTAAAAATCAGTAGAAAAACATTCACTCTCTCACCTAAAGCTGCGCAGAACTAAACTTTTTTCTCGTCCACCTGACCAAACCGGTCATTTCTCTTTCGTTTTTTCTCTTCTGCATTTGAAAATTGAAATGGGAGGATCCTTTTTGAACTTCAGGTACTTGGGTTTTCACACTGCTACTGTATGTGGCTGTGATAATGAGACCATGTTCCATTTGTAGCCACTCAGCGGGGTGACAAAGTGCGTTTCATTCAATGCAGGATGACTCTTTCAGAGGCTCTTGTCTGTCTCTCATGTGTTTTCTTATGGAACAAGGGTAAGTAACGCATTAGCTATTAAACCACTTTATATCTGGTAACATTTAAATATGACTTTCTCCTTTATTTTAGCCGAGATGAATGATTTGGAGACATTTGTGGATCACAAGACAGGCTTTGTATTGGCTGATGTTGGTGGCAACTTGTCTCTACAATGTTCTTTTGACGAAGAAGAGGCCAGTTATTTTTGGTACAAGCAATCCCTGGGACAGAAACCGCAGCTGATCTCCATGAGTTACAAATTACAGAAAGAAAGTACTTTTTACGGGAGGTTGAAAGACGACCCACGATTCAGTCTGGAAACTGAAGTAGGGAAGAGTCGGTTAAACATTTCCAATTTGCACTCTTCAGACACAGGAACATACCTCTGCGCCAGCAGCCTTTCAGTCCTGCTCAAGTTTGTGAAGGGTGTGACAGTTGTTGTGAAAGATTCAGCGGTGGGAGGCGAAGCTTTGGTCCGCCAGGCGGCATCTGAAACCGCACGGCCAGGGGACTCCGTGACTCTGAACTGCACGGCCCAAACTGGGAGCTGCCGGGGAGAACGCAGAGTTTACTGGTTCAGAAAGTCCTCAAAATATGATCCAGGACTCGTTTACTCCCGTGGAGCCACGGCGGACCAATGTCTAACAAGTCCCGACACGCATACTCACACCTGTCTGTACAAACTGCCAATGGAGAACATTAAAAAGTCTCACGTTGGGACTTATTACTGCGCTGTTGCCTCCTGTGGACGGATAGCGTTTGGAAACGGGACGAAATTGGAATTGGAAAGTGAGTCGTTTCACTGAATAATTGCTTTTGTTCTTTTTGCTTGTCTGGAGAAGAGAGAAGCTAAAACTTTGGGGTTTTGATGCTTGGATCTGCAGGTGAGGCGGTATCGCTGGGGTATTTGGCGTATTTCTTATGTGCAGCTGTGATTTTTCACCATCGTCCTAAATGTTTTGCTGGCCATCAAACTGTACAAGGAACACAAAGACAGCTGCCAAACCTCAGGTAACTGCTGGTTTTGTATTCGGGTTATCCACATTTCCTCATTTTAAAAAATGTCTCCGTCTTTCACAGTATTTCAAGGAAAGTCTTTGTTTTGTCCAGCTGCAGATGGAGAGGTAAATACAACTGAATGTGTTTAGTGAATACCAAAAATGCACGTCTCTTCAACATGTCCTGATCAGATAACTATGTTTGGAAGGAAAATTTGTTCATAATCTCTGATGTGTCCTGTTATTAGGAAGACGGTCTCCATTATGCTGCTGTTAACGTGAACCAGCCCACCCGATCAAGAAGACAGAAGAAAAGTCAAGAGACCGAGTGTGTTTACTCCTCTATGAAACAGTAGATTGAGCAGATTTTTGTCTTAAATGTGTTTCAGTTGGCAGGTTTGGAGTTTAAATGATTATGTATAAAGAAACTGAGTTTGATGCCCCGGACCTATTTCATCCCAAACTTTACATTCCTGGCTGATGTCTTGAAATGTCGCTTCAGTGTTTCCACGTATTGTGGGAAACGCACCAGTTCTTCCAGCTGGAAAACAGCAACATACTGGGATTCTGTCACACTCGTCCCTTAACGTTGGGACAGTACTGTGAGATTTGAAAGCTTCTCTCATTTTACTCACAAATAAAGCAATTGTCGTATGAGTAAACAAATCAGTTGTTGTTTGGAGCATGTTTCGAAAGGTAATGGCCGTTAACTGTATTTGCAAACTTTATTCTGTCTCTCTTGTTCTGCTTTCAAGTGATAGTTTCTTCCTCTGTGAGCGGACTGTTAGCCCACAGACCTCATAGATAATGATACTACTTTTACCAATTTCTAGCTAGCATCTTCACAAGATAATTTTCTTTTTTTTTCTTGTTGTGTTGGGTTTCATACTCACAAATTGTACAAAAACACATTTCTCCACGTCCTTCCTGAAGTGTGCAGCCGTTGGCTCTTGCTGCTAAAACAAATTAACGTGGTTTGATGATCATCCCAGTTGATAACAAGCTTTGAAGAACCTGTTAAAAAATATAGCAAAGCAACATTCTGTAAATATTTCTACTAATAGAGATATTTATAAGTATAATATTATTTTATTCATTAGCAAGTAAGTGAAGATGCGCTCCAATCTGCAGGTTTCTTTGAACAGACAAGCTTTTACCAATTTACCAAATTTGGAAAATATCTCAAAGGACCCTTTACCATTATTTAAATATATGTTAAAAATATATACAAGTTAACTTATCCTGTGTAAGTATAAAACAAAAATATTGTAAATATTGTAATTACATCACTGCTGCCAGCCTTACATGGACCATCTGACAATTTAATCTAAAATATTTTATTTAGACATTTTTGCTGAATCTAGGAACTTTATATTGTTCTCTTATTATATGCAGTACAGACCAAAAGTTTGGACACACCTTTTAATTCAATGAGTTTCCTTTATTTTCATGACTATTGACATTGTAGATTCACACTGAAGGCATCAAAACTATGAATAACATGTGGAAATATGCACTAAACAAAAAAGTGTAAAACAACTGAAAATACTCCTTATATTCTAGTTTCTTCAAAGTAGCAACCTTTTGCTGTGATTACTGCTTTGCACACACTCTGCATTTTCTTGATGAGCTTCAAGAGGTCGTCACCTGAAATGGTTTTCACTTCATAGGTCAACCTGCCCTGTCAGGTTAATAAGTGGGATTTATTGCCTTATAAATAGTCATGAAAATAAAGAAAACCCATTGAATTAGAAGGGTGTGTCCAAACTTTTGGTCTGTACTGTATATATATATATATATATATATATATATATGGGATGAAGATCCAGTGTTTCCTTGTTAATAAAACAAGTAAACACTTGTTTTATTAACACTTTTATTAGTCACTTGTTAATAAAACAAGTGATTAATAAAACATAGTGTGAAATTGATCCAAAATACATGAGTAAATCACCTCCGAAAGGATTCATTAAGTGTAAAATCAGCTTCTTCCTTAGCAATCTCAGTTCCCTGAGCTAAATAAATCCAATGTAAACTCAGTGGGACGACCAGAAAAGGGAGTCGCATGACAGAGAACTCTCTTAGCTTGGATGATTTAGAGGAACTATGCAAATCGGATTGGTTAAAGATCTGCATTGGTTAAAGATCTGCTTTTATGTCTGCCCCAACTTTGTTAAACGGTTCACAAAGTCTAAGTGCTGTCCAAATGACTTTGTGACAACGCTACTGTCAGAAGTAAAGATTACTCCTTTTTAAGACTTTCCAAAAACTATGTTATGGGGCCTACAAACATTCAGTGGTTCTACAAATATATATCTATGTATGCGTGCGAAACAGATTTTTAAGTAAAATAAAACACAGAAGCATCTCATGATGTGCAAATCAAGTAAATCTAATGAGCATTTGTTACGCAGGGCCCATAGTTCAGTGACACTGATGTTGATCTTCATCTCAGTGAGAACTTTTAAATGACTTTCATGACTTCTGACGGCATCTTAACCAATTCTGTCATCACATCTTCCTGTCTGCTGCCCAGCGTTAACACCAGGAAGGCTTACTGACTCCCTCCTCATTTCTGATTGGCTGGTAGCATCCAGCTCACTCATGAGAAAGTAGAACATGTTGAGAGATTGTATCAGTCCAGCGCAACCATTTAAACATAATGACTACTCTGAAGATTTTCTATCTGTTCTTGGCAACAGTTGGTATGTAATAACATATTTTTTTTCATTTTTAGAATATTTAATAAGTTTGCAGCTGTAACAAATGGCCACTTTTGATTTTCTCCTCAAATCTCTCTTTAGCTCCTTCGGCAGCTTTGGCGCCGTCGTCCCCTTTGGACTTTAAATCCGTTCGCGTTGGCCAGAACGTGACCTTGAAATGTTTCTACCAAGGCAGTAATGGACCGATCTTTTACTGGTACAAAAAAAGCATGGGGGAAAAAGCCCAGCTCATGTCTGAGTTCTACAAACACAAACAAAACGGCTCTCTTCACAGCGACCTGATCACCGGCGATCCACGATTCAAACCGGAACCCGGCAGCGGCGAATTCCACCTGAAGATACTGAATGCGCAAGTGTCGGACTCGGCCACGTACTACTGTGTCAGCCTGTTTTCCCATGAGTTTGACTTCTTGGAGGGCATCGATGTCCATGTGGAAGGCCCGGGCTTGAAAACCGAAGGCCTGTCGGAGTCGGAGAACGCCCGGCCGGGCGGCTCTGCGACGACACACTGCACGTTACGAAATGGGACCTACGATGGAGAGCACGGCTTTTACTGGTTCAAAGGCTCTGAAGACTCTTTCCTGAAACTAATTTACACCCACAAAAGCAGCGGCAATATGAGTGACAAGAAAGCAAACACAAAAACACACAGCTGTGTGTTCGTCCTGCCCCTGGATGCGTCTCAAGCTGTGGACTACTACTGCGCCGTTGCCTCATGCGGACAGATAGTGCTCGGAAACACAACTAACCCGGACTTAACATGTGAGTACCGATATCATAGTTTCTAAATTAAACCTATAAAATCGTTTCAATTTGTCCTTTCAAAATAAAAGACAAATAAGAACTCTATCTGTATCGTCTCCTTCTATGCAGACGACTCAGTTACCATTTTTCTGAGTGCAGCCTGTGCGTTCACCTCTGCCCTCAGTCTTTTACTGGCTTTGTTGGTGTGCAAAATCACTAAGAAGACAAAATGCATATCTTCAGGTGACACAATATTCAACTGTTTTTGATTTTACTTTTTTTAAAATTATAAATAATTGACGTTGTCATTAAACAAACATTTCCTTTGTCACAAGCAGAGTCCCAACCAAAGCACCCGTCAGCACATGTGAAGGTGAATTAACCTTTAACATTTAAGCTTCGTCCAGTCACAGTTTTCCTGCATGTTGCAACGACTATAAACACCTTTTTCTTTTTTTTTTTTTTTGGAAAGAGCTATCACACTGCAGTAGCCGTGGCGACCGACAGCTCGATGAGACAGAAGGATGGAGTCTGGAGTGAATGTGTTTACCACAGATATTAGAAGGTAGACATTTTGGTATTTGTGTCTCTGAAGACGTAATACTGAGTTTGTAGAAGAAGTCTGAGGTTTTTGTTTTGCAATTCCTTTGATACTATTATCGGCACCTGAAGCTCATCGGTTACAGAATGAACTCCTGCCTCTTGAGATGTGCAGAAACCTTTAATTTAGGGCTGAAAAGATTTTGGTGTACTGATCTAACAACCCGACTTGAGAACATTTGGTTCTTTTATGCATTTGATATTTGTATTTTAACTGTATTCTTTTAATGCAATGCCTTTACGCTTATCTGGGTTTTTTTCATGTGTTACCCTGGACGTCCTGGAAAGCATTTTGAAAGTGATTTCTGTTTGAACGATGCTGCATAAATAAACTTGCCTTTCCTTCGCGAGTTTTCCTAGCAATGTTTGTTTTTGCCAATCGTTTTTATTGATCCCATTTGAAAAAGTGACGTGAAAACCGAATGTGGAAGTGCAACGAGAGGACGGCTGGTACCACAGTGTGAGAAGGGAAAGGTTTGTTTCTTTACTGGATAATTATCACAATAGATCCATTCAACTAAAGCATAAGCTACAAATTATGACTGATGATTGTTTTTCTCAGAGAGAAAATCTCTTCCCTGTGCTTTCAGTTGTCATGGAAATAGATCCTTTTGTGCTTTTTTCTACACTGTTGAATGAGTCAACAATTATTTATGTATAACCCTGAATAGGTATACATAGAGTTACTGGCTTCTTTTGAGTTATTAATGCTATTAATTGAGAGTGAATAACAGAATACATAACAAAGAAAACACTGATTCCGTTTTAATGAGTTCCTTGTAGTTTCTCATTGTACTCAGTATGGATCAATAATCAATAAGCGCTAGCAAACAAATTATGTTGAGATTTGGCACAGAAAACTCTGGAGTCAGCCATAAACCCTATCAAGAGATCAATAGACCTGTGATTAGAAGCACATGATGTTTTTTTTAAACACTTAAAAATCTCTGTTTCCAAATTAACCAAAAATCCAAACTGTGCTGCGTTCGCCTAATCTGCCAAGTACATCAGTCAAATGGAGGCGGAACACCGAGAGTCGAGGCATTTTCTCTACGCCTGGAGACAAGCGTCTGTTTTGACTTTCACAGGGATCAGATGTAGAGATAACCTATTTCAGAACACTTGCTGTCCTACATGTTTCTATGTCTGTGGTTGAGAGGCTGCTTGTAGCATCGGTCCTGAGATGTTCTGCATTTTTTATAACACCTGTGTCAATGCGCAGCATAGGATTGATTCATCAATGCTCTGAAGAAAAGTGATAGCTCTGACCTCATCTCAAATGAGTAATGAATTTACGGCAAGTGTTCATTTTTAGGAGCAGTTATTTTTCACAACCCTTGCACTCAAATTCAAGAGCTTGGTTTCCACTCTGTGTGTCGGCACCCAGCGGTGGGTCAAAGTATTATGCACACATATTTGCCTTTTTGATTACCCAGGATTGATGATGTTTATCACCATCCTTCCTTAACCATGTAAACTGAACACCCATTTTGCCAAGTTAACGTCCATTATACTGCGCAGAACCTGCTGCACTGAGGGCTTGGAACCTTTTGTAGATCTGCAGGTACAACAGAGAAAAAAAGATTAATGTACCTGCAGATTCTGTTTTTTCTAACTCACTTTTATCAGATAGCATGTGAGGATTTACTAAAGAGGAACAACAGCCTCGTAGTGTTTTCAGGAGAGTAAAAATTGAAATCTGTCGACATTTCAGACTTATCTAAAGCCAAAAACATACGTAAATAATAAAGCAGATAAGATAAAATGATAGAAGAACTGGTTAATGTTGAGATGTTGAATTAGCCGGTGAACTATTAAGATGAACTAATTCAGTTTTATTCTATTTGAACTGAACTTGGAACTGATACTTCTTAAATGTGATGGGGGGATAGAAAAGTGTCATTCTACTATACAAGTCGGTTTGAACATATTCCTTGTACTTTATGTGTTTTCTATAATTAGTTGCTAGTACAGAATGTGTGTTATGATATTTGGTTCTACTTTCGTTGAAGCAGCACATTCTGTGTAAACCGTAAAAACAAGTTGAATTTCAAAGTTTGGAGAAATCAATGCAACAGCTGGTGCTGAATGATCAGCTCCTAAAATTCAAACGTCAACACCCCGGCAAGGTTTAATTGGTAAAAAATAAATAAAAATTTCTACCCTGTGTCATTTCTCCTGCTTGCTTGTTTCACACTAAAACCCATAAAGGTCACATTTTGCTGCCCTAACTACTGGAAGACAAAACAAGGCCAAACTCCCCACAACAAGTCTGAGTCATTCAGCTGCTTTAAATAACCACTTTTTTTTTCTTGCTATATTGTTTCCTCAGGAATCAGCAAATCAGGCTTTTCTGTGCTAAACTTTATGAACCAATCATATCAGAGCTGATAGATGTGGCAGAATGTAGAACAGCCTGGTGTTGGTACGTCTACGCATGGTCATTTTCTGCCACTTCAGTAGGCTTGGCTGCTGCAAATAAGTGGAAGTGCAAAAGCAGAAGTGGAGATGGCTTTCTTTGCGACCGTGCTCCTTCTCTGTTATCTGTGTGAGTACAAACAAAAAAAATGTAGATTAGGAAAATCTCTTTTTCTCCCTCTTTGTGCACAAACATGATGATTTCCTCTGTGTTTCGTTGCAGGTGAAGCAGAGCCCAGTGACGTCTCTCAGCCCGTTTCGGTGCGAACACTGAAGCTCGGAGAATCGGCGACCATCGAATGCTTCTTAAAGAGTGTCATTTATAATAGAGTGTGGTACAAACTGACAGCAGAGAGAAGACTGCAGGTGGTTGCAACTTATTCTTCTCGCTACAATTGGAGTGCAGTTGTTGACGAACTGAAACATCGTTATTCAGTTCATTCCAATGGGATCAATAATCACTTGACCATAACAGCAGCGTCTTGGGATGATGCTGGAACTTACTTCTGTGGAGTTCTGCGGCTGAATGACATTCAGTTTGGGTCAGGAACCTTGTTGATGCTACAAGGTATTCAGTCTATTCTCATATCCACTTAGTTTTAGTTGGACCCACAAACGGCTCTTCTGATCACAGCTGATCTGATTTCTTTCTCCAAGGCGTGAAGCTGAACCACTCTGTGGTCCAGCCGCCGAAATCCCAGCCAGCCGGGTCGGAGGACGCCGTGCCTTTCAGCTGTACTTTCCACGCCGCTCAGTGCACGGCAGAGGACACTGGGGTCATGTGGCTGAAAACCTCTCAGCGTTCCGCGCCAGAAGTCATTCACGTGTCTCGGAAAGCAGACGACTCCTGTAAGAGGACCGAGCGCGGGGAAACGACCTGCGTGCACAAGCTCCTCGTCAGAGACGTCGACTCCGACGGAGGGGGAACTTACTACTGCGCCCCCACCGTGTGTGGACAGACACAGTTTGGAAATGTGTCCATGGTTTTTAACAGTAAGAGAATCGCAAAATATATGTAATGTTTATGACATTGTTGGTTTGATTTTATGTGGAAAATATGTATCAAAAAAGTCAAATAACATACAACAGAATAGGCGCTCAATGTAAAATTAAGTGTAAATAGTTTAACAGTCAAGTCTCTATCTAGCAGTGCACTTTAAATTGGTTTAATAACAAAAAAGAAATTCTATAAATTTGCAAATCCCAGCTAATCTTTGAACAATACAGTATAATTAAAAAAAATGTTTATTTAACTAAGTCAGATCATCCTGTGAAATGTAGATTTACTGCATACAAAGCCTTTATATGCATTGAATTTGAAGATGATGGCTTACGAACAAGATTCAAAAATGTGTTTTATTCCATATAACATTTCTGATAAAAAAGACATAAAGTTTGTTATGTCCATATCATGACCCACACGAGTCTTATGGAAAACTGCTGACTTAACAGTTTTCCAGTAGAAAGTGACTGACACAATCTATAAGAAGGGTAAGTCGCAGTGAACCATTCTGAACTAGCTGCCTGCTCACACATTGCTATATTAAAACATTTTAATTCAAAGTTAAATAAGATCCAAAGTCTGGTAAACAAAGAAAGAAAAAGTTCACAAACAACATAGAAGCAAAACGCATTCAAGAGATGTAGAGAGAAGTTATAACTGAGCGCAGGACACCAACAGAATTAGCCTCACTTACTGTAATTAATCACAATGACAACATATTTCACTAAAAATGTGAGAGTATTTAAAATTTCCACTATTTCGCCACATTTTAATATGTTACCTTCTCGATGACGTCATGATTTATTCACTATGTGTCCTTCTGTTTGAAGGTGGCCTGAATCCAACTGTTGTTGTACTGGTGACGTCAAACATCATTTTTGGAATCACGACTCTCCTCCTGTCCTGGATGCTTTGTAGATCCCGGAGGAAAGCTTCTGCTGGTGTGTAAAACTACGTGCAAAATGGCATAAATGTTGCTTCTGCATTGAGTTGAGTTGATCTGAGGTTTTACTTTTAACCCATCTCCAGGGGCCCCTAAAAGAACTTTTGCTGATCAGGTGAGCTCACCTTTTCACGTTATGCTATATGTAAATTTGAATGATTATTTCATACAAGCGCCTCTTACAGACTGCAGAATCCGTCGTCTATTCGAGTGTGTCTTCGCCCCACCGAATCGTCGATTGCCGATCGTCCACAGCGACGCACAGCGGTGTGTGGTTTATTCTGACACTAGAAGCTGAAGAACAGAACCATCTTGGACTAAAGACAAAGAAGAAATACTGAATATTGTTGAATACATGTCTTTAAATAATGTATTGTAGTATAATGTTAGTAGTGAAGCATAACTGACCAAGATAGCAACGGAAAAATCAAGAATGTCATAGAGATGGTGATAATTAAATATCTGTTATGCATTGACTAGTACAGCAATCGCTATGGAAACTCTGAACCTGCTTGAACGTGTGTTGCTGTTGATGTTTTGTATCATGTTTGGGTTCTAACACTATGATTTATTTGTGAAAGTCCTATAAAGTTTTACCATTGTTGTCTTAAAGCATCAGACGAGGACAGTGTGAAAAGTGGCCGTGGAGTTGCAAGGCAATGTAAGGCTGTGGAGGAGACGGCATGGATGGGAAGGAACAGAAAGGGATAGAGCATGAGGAGATGATTGAGAATGAACCACACACACACACACACACACACACACGCACACACACACACACACACACCCACACACACACACACACCCCTGTAAAAAAACATAAAGAAGCAGTGTGGAGGATTGGGTTTGCAATACGTCTCAGGATTTCTGCTCCCCAATATTTGCTTTATTTCTTATAAGTTGATTGTTCAATAAACACTTATTGACAGATTTGTGTTTAACCTTTTTGTTAAATACATACAAACAGTAGATTTTATTTTATTTTTTAAATGCTGTTTTAATACCACAAGTAAAAATCTTTTGTTTTAAAGTTATGGCCTCGCATTATTATTCTGTGCAATCAACAAACTGCTAAACACTGACTTTTTGCTAAAAGTATTGCATGCCATTTCAGTTTGGCCTCTCCAAACCAAGCTCCCAGGGTGAGTTGGAAAAACAGCAAACTCCTGGTTTGGAAACAAAGTAAAAGAAAAAAAATGGTAATATGTGAAAAACATATTTCTAACCTTCCTAAAAACGTACTTTTAAAATATTCTGTTTTTTTAAGTTGACAGTTACTCAGAACAAGCCATTTTATCGACAAGATAGTTTTTCTGAATGAAATTTGCAAAAAAGCAGAATAATCTGTTGTGAGTAAACTTAATATTTATTCAAAAATAGTAAAATACAATTATTTTTCGTACCCCTCAAGGGGGTCTTTTGTGGGCTCTGGTTGTCCCTTATATGACAGTAGACTGACAGGAAATGGGGAAGCAGAGGGGGGAAGACATGCGGCAAATGTCGTCAGGTCCGGGAGTCGAACCCGCGACGGCCGCGTCGAGGACTCAAGGCCTCCAAATACGGGTCGCGCTAACCGCTACGCCACAACGGCACGCCCCAAAATACAATTATTGCGATTTTGTGCAAAGGAAAAAAAATGGTATATATACATCAAATAAATACTTATATATAGCCATAAGTGATTGATACAAGTATTTTGTGAGTATTATTAAATTATAGCACTACATATAACAAAGAAACCCATCCATCCATCCATCTTCTTCCGCTTATCCGAGGTCGGGTCACGGGGGGTAGCAGCTTCAGAAGGGAGGCCCAGACTTCCCTTTCCCCAGCCACTTCTTCTAGCTCTTCCGGGGGAATCCCGAGGCGTTCCCAGGCCAGCCGAGAGACATCGTCCCTCCAGCGTGTCCTGGGTCTTCCCCAGGGCCTCCTCCCGGTGGGACGTGCCCGGAACACCTCACCAGGGAGGCGTCCAGGAGGCATCCTGACCAGATGCCAGAGCCACCTCAACTGGCTCCTCTCGATAACAAAGAAACATAGAGAAAAAAATGGACATGGCTTGTTTTACATGAACAAGTCATGTTTTTTGTAACATTAAGCATTAAAATTATCCATACATTTCCTGTGATAAATTTACAGGACAAATAAATTAATATATTTTAACTAAATAATAATAACAATGGAAGACTCACTTTACTGTGTGATTGCCAGAGACACTGTGAACATATCTGAGGATTAGAGCTACACCTGTATTTTCGGATTTCTCAGAGGATTTAGGGGTGTTTTTGAAAAATCCTGGGGGGCAAAGGGTATAGGGCACAAGTTAGCTGAATGGGCCATCAGACCTTACCCTTATGCCCGACATTCTGAATTTTTAGCACCCATGGTGACCCAGTGATGGGTCATTCGGGAGGACTAATATTGGGACATTTGGGAGAATTTAATATGGGACATTTGGGAGGAATTAGAAAAGCACCCCCATCCATCCATCCATTTTCTGTTCACCCTTGTCCCTAATGGGGTAGGGAGGGTTGCTGGTGTCTACCTCCAGCTACGTTCCGGGTGAGAGGCAGGGTCACCCTGGACAGGTCGCCAGCCTGTCGCAGGGCAACACAGAGACATACAGAACAAACAACCATTCACACACACACTCACACCTAGGGAGAATTTAGAGAGACCAATTAACCTGACAGCCATGTTTTTGAACTGTGGGAGGAAGCCGGAGTACCCAGAGAGAACCCACGCATGCACGGGGAGAACATGCAAACTCCATGCAGAAAGACCCCGGGGAGGGAATCAAACCCAGGACCTTCTTGCTGCAAGGCAACAGTGCCACCAACTGCGCCACTGTGCAGCCCAACCATAATGGTACATATGGGAGGAATTTTAATGGGACATTTGGGCGGAATTAAAATTTATAAGGTTGCACATGTGATGACTCTATGTCACGGCTACCTGTAGCTTTGCAGCATCTCAAAGGACGTTACATGGCTGATTAACACTGAGTTTTGGATTTCGTCTACCAGTTTGGCCGTTGCTTTTGAAATACTCACTACAGTACGTGATTGCCGCAAAAAAAAGACGTTGACCAAACGCAACTTTTGGATTGCTCGACGTTTGAATTGTAAAGACTGTATAGAAATCTAACATGTTTGGTGAGAGGCGCAAAGCCGTGTTTGAGGTTGAAGCAATTCCCCATCATCTTACCGCTTACCTCTGTCTTTTGCCATGGTTATTGCATTGGATATCAGAAGCGAGGCTAGAATGTTGCACATGTAATCAATCTTTGTCACGACTACCTGTAGCATTTGTGGATCGCTGTCTCTGTGGCGCAATTGGTTAGCGCGTTCTGCTGTTAACCGAAAGGTTGGTGGTTCGAGCCCACCCAGGGACGACTGTCAATATTCTAGATAGGACAAAGGATGTTGTCTGGCTCATTATCAATGATTGTTGAATTTCATCTGCCATTCCTGTCCGCTGTTTCTGAAATACGCACTACAGTACATGATTGCCACATAAAAAGGAAGTTGACGAAATGCAACGTATGGATTGCTCGACCTTTGAATTGTAAAGACTGATTAGAAATCTAACATATTTGGTGAGAGTCGCAAAGCCGTTTTTGAGTTTGAAGCAATTCCCCATCATCTTACCGCTCAACTCTGTCTTTTGCCATGATTATTGCAACGGATTTCAGAAGCGAGGCTAGAATGTTGCACATGTGATGAATCTATGTCACGACTACCTGTAGCATTTCAGTGTCTCTGTGGCGCAATTGGTTAGCGCGTTCGGCTGTTAACCGAAAGGTTGGTGGTTCGAGCCCACCCAGGGACGACTGTCAATATTCTAGATAGGACAAAGGATGTTGTCTGGCTCATTATCAATGATTGTTGAATTTCATCTGCCATTCTTGTCCGCTGCTTTTGAAATACTCACTACAGTACGTGATTACCACAAAAAGGAAGTTGACCAAATGCAACGTTTGGATTGCTCGACCGTTTGACTTTGAACTAAGGTATGGACAGTATAGAAATCTATAAGGTTTGGCGAGAGGCGCAAGCAGTGGTTGACGCAATTCCACATCAACTTACCGCTCAATTCTGTCTTTTGCCATGGTTAATGCAATGGATTTCAGAAGCGAGGCTAGAATGTTGCACATGTGATGAATCTATGTCACGGCTACCTGTAGTATTTCAGTGTCTCTGTCTCTGTGGCGCAATTGGTTAGCGCGTTCGGCTGTTAACCGAAAGGATGGTGGTTCGAGCCCACCCAGGGACGACTGTCAATATTCTAGATAGGACAAAGGATGTTGTCTGGCTCATTTTCAATGACTGTTGAATTTCATCTGCCATTCTTGTCCGCTGCTTTTAAAATACGCACTACAGTACGTGATTACCACATAAAAAGGAAGTTGACCAAATGCAACGTATGGATTGCTCGACCTTTGAATTGTAAAGACTGATTAGAAATCTAACATATTTGGTGAGAGTCGCAAAGCCGTTTTTGAGTTTGAAGCAATTCCCCATCATCTTACCGCTCAACTCTGTCTTTTGCCATGATTATTGCAACGGATTTCAGAAGCGAGGCTAGAATGTTGCACATGTGATGAATCTATGTCACGACTACCTGTAGCATTTCAGTGTCTCTGTGGCGCAATTGGTTAGCGCGTTCGGCTGTTAACCGAAAGGTTGGTGGTTCGAGCCCACCCAGGGACGACTGTCAATATTCTAGATAGGACAAAGGATGTTGTCTGGCTCATTATCAATGATTGTTGAATTTCATCTGCCATTCTTGTCCGCTGCTTTTGAAATACTCACTACAGTACGTGATTACCACAAAAAGGAAGTTGACCAAATGCAACGTTTGGATTGCTCGACCGTTTGACTTTGAACTATGGTATGGACAGTATAGAAATCTATAAGGTTTGGCGAGAGGCGCAAGCAGTGGTTGACGCAATTCCACATCAACTTACCGCTCAATTCTGTCTTTTGCCATGGTTAATGCAATGGATTTCAGAAGCGAGGCTAGAATGTTGCACATGTGATGAATCTATGTCACGGCTACCTGTAGTATTTCAGTGTCTCTGTCTCTGTGGCGCAATTGGTTAGCGCGTTCGGCTGTTAACCGAAAGGATGGTGGTTCGAGCCCACCCAGGGACGACTGTCAATATTCTAGATAGGACAAAGGATGTTGTCTGGCTCATTTTCAATGACTGTTGAATTTCATCTGCCATTCTTGTCCGCTGCTTTTAAAATACGCACTACAGTACGTGATTACCACATAAAAAGGAAGTTGACCAAATGCAACGTATGGATTGCTCGACCTTTGAATTGTAAAGACTGATTAGAAATCTAACATATTTGGTGAGAGTCGCAAAGCCGTTTTTGAGTTTGAAGCAATTCCCCATCATCTTACCGCTCAACTCTGTCTTTTGCCATGATTATTGCAACGGATTTCAGAAGCGAGGCTAGAATGTTGCACATGTGATGAATCTATGTCACGACTACCTGTAGCATTTCAGTGTCTCTGTGGCGCAATTGGTTAGCGCGTTCGGCTGTTAACCGAAAGGTTGGTGGTTCGAGCCCACCCAGGGACGACTGTCAATATTCTAGATAGGACAAAGGATGTTGTCTGGCTCATTATCAATGATTGTTGAATTTCATCTGCCATTCTTGTCCGCTGCTTTTGAAATACTCACTACAGTACGTGATTACCACAAAAAGGAAGTTGACCAAATGCAACGTTTGGATTGCTCGACCGTTTGACTTTGAACTATGGTATGGACAGTATAGAAATCTATAAGGTTTGGCGAGAGGCGCAAGCAGTGGTTGACGCAATTCCACATCAACTTACCGCTCAATTCTGTCTTTTGCCATGGTTAATGCAATGGATTTCAGAAGCGAGGCTAGAATGTTGCACATGTGATGAATCTATGTCACGGCTACCTGTAGTATTTCAGTGTCTCTGTCTCTGTGGCGCAATTGGTTAGCGCGTTCGGCTGTTAACCGAAAGGATGGTGGTTCGAGCCCACCCAGGGACGACTGTCAATATTCTAGATAGGACAAAGGATGTTGTCTGGCTCATTTTCAATGACTGTTGAATTTCATCTGCCATTCTTGTCCGCTGCTTTTAAAATACGCACTACAGTACGTGATTACCACATAAAAAGGAAGTTGACCAAATGCAACGTATGGATTGCTCGACCTTTGAATTGTAAAGACTGATTAGAAATCTAACATATTTGGTGAGAGTCGCAAAGCCGTTTTTGAGTTTGAAGCAATTCCCCATCATCTTACCGCTCAACTCTGTCTTTTGCCATGATTATTGCAACGGATTTCAGAAGCGAGGCTAGAATGTTGCACATGTGATGAATCTATGTCACGACTACCTGTAGCATTTCAGTGTCTCTGTGGCGCAATTGGTTAGCGCGTTCGGCTGTTAACCGAAAGGTTGGTGGTTCGAGCCCACCCAGGGACGACTGTCAATATTCTAGATAGGACAAAGGATGTTGTCTGGCTCATTATCAATGATTGTTGAATTTCATCTGCCATTCTTGTCCGCTGCTTTTGAAATACTCACTACAGTACGTGATTACCACAAAAGGAAGTTGACCAAATGCAACGTTTGGATTGCTCGACCGTTTGACTTTGAACTAAGGTATGGACAGTATAGAAATCTATAAGGTTTGGCGAGAGGCGCAAGCAGTGGTTGACGCAATTCCACATCAACTTACCGCTCAATTCTGTCTTTTGCCATGGTTAATGCAATGGATTTCAGAAGCGAGGCTAGAATGTTGCACATGTGATGAATCTATGTCACGGCTACCTGTAGTATTTCAGTGTCTCTGTCTCTGTGGCGCAATTGGTTAGCGCGTTCGGCTGTTAACCGAAAGGATGGTGGTTCGAGCCCACCCAGGGACGACTGTCAATATTCTAGATAGGACAAAGGATGTTGTCTGGCTCATTTTCAATGACTGTTGAATTTCATCTGCCATTCTTGTCCGCTGCTTTTAAAATACGCACTACAGTACGTGATTACCACATAAAAGGAAGTTGACCAAATGCAACGTATGGATTGCTCGACCTTTGAATTGTAAAGACTGATTAGAAATCTAACATATTTGGTGAGAGTCGCAAAGCCGTTTTTGAGTTTGAAGCAATTCCCCATCATCTTACCGCTCAACTCTGTCTTTTGCCATGATTATTGCAACGGATTTCAGAAGCGAGGCTAGAATGTTGCACATGTGATGAATCTATGTCACGACTACCTGTAGCATTTCAGTGTCTCTGTGGCGCAATTGGTTAGCGCGTTCGGCTGTTAACCGAAAGGTTGGTGGTTCGAGCCCACCCAGGGACGACTGTCAATATTCTAGATAGGACAAAGGATGTTGTCTGGCTCATTATCAATGATTGTTGAATTTCATCTGCCATTCTTGTCCGCTGCTTTTGAAATACTCACTACAGTACGTGATTACCACAAAAAGGAAGTTGACCAAATGCAACGTTTGGATTGCTCGACCGTTTGACTTTGAACTAAGGTATGGACAGTATAGAAATCTATAAGGTTTGGCGAGAGGCGCAAGCAGTGGTTGACGCAATTCCACATCAACTTACCGCTCAATTCTGTCTTTTGCCATGGTTAATGCAATGGATTTCAGAAGCGAGGCTAGAATGTTGCACATGTGATGAATCTATGTCACGGCTACCTGTAGTATTTCAGTGTCTCTGTCTCTGTGGCGCAATTGGTTAGCGCGTTCGGCTGTTAACCGAAAGGATGGTGGTTCGAGCCCACCCAGGGACGACTGTCAATATTCTAGATAGGACAAAGGATGTTGTCTGGCTCATTTTCAATGACTGTTGAATTTCATCTGCCATTCTTGTCCGCTGCTTTTAAAATACGCACTACAGTACGTGATTACCACATAAAAAGGAAGTTGACCAAATGCAACGTATGGATTGCTCGACCTTTGAATTGTAAAGACTGATTAGAAATCTAACATATTTGGTGAGAGTCGCAAAGCCGTTTTTGAGTTTGAAGCAATTCCCCATCATCTTACCGCTCAACTCTGTCTTTTGCCATGATTATTGCAACGGATTTCAGAAGCGAGGCTAGAATGTTGCACATGTGATGAATCTATGTCACGACTACCTGTAGCATTTCAGTGTCTCTGTGGCGCAATTGGTTAGCGCGTTCGGCTGTTAACCGAAAGGTTGGTGGTTCGAGCCCACCCAGGGACGACTGTCAATATTCTAGATAGGACAAAGGATGTTGTCTGGCTCATTATCAATGATTGTTGAATTTCATCTGCCATTCTTGTCCGCTGCTTTTGAAATACTCACTACAGTACGTGATTACCACAAAAAGGAAGTTGACCAAATGCAACGTTTGGATTGCTCGACCGTTTGACTTTGAACTAATGGTATGGACAGTATAGAAATCTATAAGGTTTGGCGAGAGGCGCAAGCAGTGGTTGACGCAATTCCACATCAACTTACCGCTCAATTCTGTCTTTTGCCATGGTTAATGCAATGGATTTCAGAAGCGAGGCTAGAATGTTGCACATGTGATGAATCTATGTCACGGCTACCTGTAGTATTTCAGTGTCTCTGTCTCTGTGGCGCAATTGGTTAGCGCGTTCGGCTGTTAACCGAAAGGATGGTGGTTCGAGCCCACCCAGGGACGACTGTCAATATTCTAGATAGGACAAAGGATGTTGTCTGGCTCATTTTCAATGACTGTTGAATTTCATCTGCCATTCTTGTCCGCTGCTTTTAAAATACGCACTACAGTACGTGATTACCACATAAAAAGGAAGTTGACCAAATGCAACGTATGGATTGCTCGACCTTTGAATTGTAAAGACTGATTAGAAATCTAACATATTTGGTGAGAGTCGCAAAGCCGTTTTGAGTTTGAAGCAATTCCCCATCATCTTACCGCTCAACTCTGTCTTTTGCCATGATTATTGCAACGGATTTCAGAAGCGAGGCTAGAATGTTGCACATGTGATGAATCTATGTCACGACTACCTGTAGCATTTCAGTGTCTCTGTGGCGCAATTGGTTAGCGCGTTCGGCTGTTAACCGAAAGGTTGGTGGTTCGAGCCCACCCAGGGACGACTGTCAATATTCTAGATAGGACAAAGGATGTTGTCTGGCTCATTATCAATGATTGTTGAATTTCATCTGCCATTCTTGTCCGCTGCTTTTGAAATACTCACTACAGTACGTGATTACCACAAAAAGGAAGTTGACCAAATGCAACGTTTGGATTGCTCGACCGTTTGACTTTGAACTATGGTATGGACAGTATAGAAATCTATAAGGTTTGGCGAGAGGCGCAAGCAAGTGGTTGACGCAATTCCACATCAACTTACCGCTCAATTCTGTCTTTTGCCATGGTTAATGCAATGGATTTCAGAAGCGAGGCTAGAATGTTGCACATGTGATGAATCTATGTCACGGCTACCTGTAGTATTTCAGTGTCTCTGTCTCTGTGGCGCAATTGGTTAGCGCGTTCGGCTGTTAACCGAAAGGATGGTGGTTCGAGCCCACCCAGGGACGACTGTCAATATTCTAGATAGGACAAAGGATGTTGTCTGGCTCACTTTCAATGACTGTTGAATTTCATCTGCCATTCTTGTCCGCTGCTTTTAAAATACGCACTACAGTACGTGATTACCACATAAAAAGGAAGTTGACCAAATGCAACGTATGGATTGCTCGACCTTTGAATTGTAAAGACTGATTAGAAATCTAACATATTTGGTGAGAGTCGCAAAGCCGTTTTTGAGTTTGAAGCAATTCCCCATCATCTTACCGCTCAACTCTGTCTTTTGCCATGATTATTGCAACGGATTTCAGAAGCGAGGCTAGAATGTTGCACATGTGATGAATCTATGTCACGACTACCTGTAGCATTTCAGTGTCTCTGTGGCGCTACTTCGCTCACGTTAGTCGGTGTTTCTCCTCCAATGGCGCTTGCCCCTCTCCATTCTCACATTGAACGGTTTAGCCAATGTCGTACCGCCTCATAATGGACCGAGCCTATCAATGTCCGCGCTCACAATGGAAATCGGCCAATCACCGTGGCGACATGAGAACCTATCAATGTCCGCGCTCACAATGGAAATCGGCCAATCACCGTGGCGACATGCGAACCTATCAATGTCCGCGCTCACAATGGAAATCGGCCAATCACCGTGGCGACATGCGAACCTATCAATGTCCGCGCTCACAATGGAAATCGGCCAATCACCGTGGCGACATGCGAACCTATCAATGTCCGCGCTCACAATGGAAATCGGCCAATCACCGTGAGCCCTCCCTCCCTCAGACGCCCTCACGCCCCCCACCACCACAACCAAAACAAATTTCGAATTTTATTTTTAAAAATAAAAACCGTTGGAAGATTCTGAAAGTCAGATGTCAGTAGCCTAGCTTCGTTGAAGAAGGATTCGTCATCGCATCATTGATCTCTCGACCTAAACGATCTTGCTGTGAGTACCCATTAATATTGTTTATTGTCTGTTGTCGTTCAAACAGATTTCGTATTTATAATTGTACATCAGCTAAAATAATATATTGTGGGTTAAATAAAAGGGCGACATAATGATGTCATGTTCTGAGTGCAAGAGTAAGGACACATTTTATTTTATAATATAGTAGTAACATTTTAAGTTAAAATGTAAATGCATACATAGATATCAACCTATATATAGACCAACCTCGATCGATCGATCGATCGATCGAGGTTTATAGTTTTTTTTTTTTACCTCATCATAATTAGCACAGAAAACTATGGCTTTGATTTTACTTTTAAATGCTTTTATGTCATACCCATTGTTAGTTGTGCACAAAGTGCATCATTAGTTTATGGAATTTGATTCTGCTAATTCCCAATGTTATCTTCAGATGAGCACCAAGCCAAAGAGCCACAAAGGTATGGGGGATGGGGAGTGGATGGCAAGGCTTAAGGCATTTGCCAGCACTGGGGTTTGGCCTTCCAATGCAGGGAATAGACCAGCCCCAAGGCAGAAGAAATGGCATGATATCTATCAGAAGGTAAAGTGAAGTCACTGTTTCATTCACTTGTGTGTGTAGATATGTTTATAAAAAAGGACAGACTTGAGTAGCTGTCATTAATAAGATTATGTTACACTGTTTCAGATAGAAAAATGCCCCATGCAAGTTCGGGGACAGACCACCCTTTTTGGAGCGTCTGTCACTTGTGACTGTGGCTTTCACACTGTTAAAGTAAGCTGGTTTAAAATAATATCTAATAACAATCACTTCTTAGTCAAATTTGAAGCTATGTCTTGTCTCTTGCAATTCTGGTGAATGGTGACTTTTATACTTAAAATATCTTTGTTTTGGTAGCCTGCACTGCAGCCTCCTTCTGCACCTCCTTCTTTGACCCCACAGTCTGTGGGTTCACAATCTAATTCTGGAGATACAGCAACAGCCACCCGCTGTTTCCTGAGGTCCCCTCCATCTTTGTCAAGGGTAAATGTTCTTGTTTGTTTGCTCAATACGTTATATTATTGATTCTGTCTTGGCAACAAACTATAATAGTTTTTGAACAAAACATTTTCTTGTGCTTATTTTGATGTAGTGATTTATAAAGTATATACTTCACATGATTGTACATTTCTCGTTTCAGTTCACTAAGTCCTATTTTGGGGGTTCTCTTTCGGATTCAGTGAAGCCAAACTTGGTGGCCCGGAAGACACCGAGTCCCTCTCCATCCTCTGTGAGGAGCCCAAGTCCCTCTCCATCCTCTGTGAGGAGCCCAAGTCCCTTTCCATCCTCTGTGAGGAGCCCAAGTCCCTCTCCATCCTCTGTGAGGAGCCCAAGTCCCTTTCCATCCTCTGTGAGGAGCCCAAGTCCCTCTCCATCCTCTGTGAGGAGCCCAAGTCCCTTTCCATCCTCTGTGAGGAGCCCAAGTCCCTCTCCATCCTCTGTGAGGAGCCCAAGTCCCTTTCCATCCTCCGTGAGGAGCCCAAGTCCTTCTCCACCCTCTGTGAGGAGCCCTAGTGTTGCTCCATCCTCCCAGACACACTCCGGCAAGACAGTTGCATCTGTGAGTACAGCATTGTATATTCATTAAAATAAAGCAGTTCTAAGATATCTGTTTTCAAACATATTTATGTTCTGTTGTTTTTAGGAACAGCCTTCAACGTCTCTGTTACAACCAGCTGCAGGTGATAATGCAGCTTCTTTCTGGTTACCGAGTGAGATGAGGAAAACCATCCCTGTGCAGGATCAAAGATGGATCTCAAATACCCTCTTTAAATCTGGCAAACTGCGCCCAGATTTAAAGCTGTGGTACGAGCCTCCTGCGCCGGCCCTCATTTACCATCAGGTGCCAACACCTGAGAGGTTTTTTTCACATCGGCTCCTCGTATGGATGCCCTACCATCAGTGGAAGGTCAGGGTGTTCTGCAAAACTTGTGGGAATCATCTTACAGGTGCTGGCATCCACAAGAGGGCTCGGAAAGTCCTGGATATTGATAGGTATTACCTCCTTGTGACGGAGACACTCAGGTGCAGCGGGTGTAATCTCACGTATCTATCAACATCCCAGAGCATCCGAGACCAGCTGGACTTGCCGCACCAGAAATTATTTCGGCTCATCCTCACCCAAAAGTGAGTAAAACATTTAGTAAAATGCTAACTGAAGGAATGAAGATATTACATTACATGCAAATGTAACTGCAAAATAAATACTTTGTTAATCTGCCTTCCAGGTATGCTTGTGACATACGAGTGATCAGGCTGATGAGAGACAGGACACAGGGCAACAGTTCAGCACGGCTGCTGAAGCAGCTGAAAGAAAACCACGGGGAGGAGTGGCTGAACAGGTTGGGGCACTATCTGGAGGAGTGCGCTAACTTTGTAAATAGACCCAGCCTTTTCCCTGTGGTGTGCCAGGAGCCCCCAGAACCAGCTGACATCCCCACTGATCGCTGGTTGTTGTCAGTGTATGGCAGAGATATTCTGTCACGCATAGAACACATAAAAGCCAGCATCACCTCCACCTTGGGGACAGTTCTGAAGCTGGACTCCACCAAAAAGGTTAGTAACCATGTAATGATAATTGTCAAGTTAAAACAGCAAATGGTACATTTGTGAGTGCATTTACTATCTCCACCCAACTGGCACACACATCACAGAGAATCAAGCGCACCCCTCCCTTTCAATCAGGCCTATCTGAAGTCTATAAGGTAACTTGGCACACCTGTGCTCAGACAAAGAGCCTCAGCTTCAAGCTTCCACAAAGACACCACTGGTAGGAACTGGACATTATGCACAGTTTATATCATTTAATCTGCATTCAGAAGACCAAATTAGCCTTGGTGATGAAATGGGATTTATGTGTGTGGAATGTAGTTTGTTTGTTCATTCACTGTTCACTTAAAAGTAGATTAACATTACCTGGAAAACTAGTTCATTAGTTCATTGTGATCTGTAATTGATTTTGTTTCATTTGTTTGTAGGTTTTCAAACTGCTCTGTGACTCTCTGTGACTACTTCTGCAAAATCATGGTGGTCTTACACTGTTAATTGAACTAATCTAAAGACAAAAAGAAAAGATGAATAAAAGATGTCGCTGAAATGAGTGGTTCCTGCATTTCTTTGAGGGAAGCAAGCTTTTTCAAGTTTGGGCAGAAGCTGAGGTGGTTTAAAGAGAGCAAAAAACTTGACAATAATAATATTGATTATTATATCCTACTTGGAAAAAAAGTTGTACACTACTAAATTTAAAACGCTAATAATTTTAAAAATGTTTGGGATAACTTTTTTTCTGTTTCACAAACAATTAAACTTGTGAAAAGTTTATTGTTCTAAGTACATTGAAAATGTTATGAAATACACAGCCGGCAGTGGTTTCTGTAGACATGAGAAACG
This sequence comes from Xiphophorus maculatus, assembly GCF_002775205.1. Taxonomy (NCBI): domain Eukaryota; kingdom Metazoa; phylum Chordata; class Actinopteri; order Cyprinodontiformes; family Poeciliidae; genus Xiphophorus; species Xiphophorus maculatus. The sequence continues at coordinate 21,361,537 of NC_036457.1, read as the reverse complement.
GCAAGATTTAATTCCACACTTTCTATTGTAGATCACCAAAAAGCTGGCTGGCCACAGCAAAGGAACGGCTCTGTGGGTGTCGTCAGTCAGCAATGAGCTGGGCCAAATATTGAATAGTGTCCTGACTGTCCAGGAGGGTCCAGGACTGGACAAAATGGCTGCAGGACTGATGGAGCGGTACCGCCAGGCTGGGGCTGCACCTCCAAAGGTGCTGTATGTGGACTGTGGCTGCTGTGTTAGTGAAGGCCTCAGCAAGCTGCAGGCCAGGTTTGGAGGGTGGCCAGATATTTACATTCGCCTGGACATTTGGCACTTTATGCGGAGGCTGGCTGTTGGTTGTACCACGGATGCCCACCCTCTGTATCCTGCTTTCATGCGGGCACTGTCCTCCTGCATTTTTGAGTGGGATGCAGGGGACCTTGACCTTCTTCGACGAGCGAAAGAAAGGCAGCTCCAGCAGGAACAGAGGCCAGGTATAACCAACACCATGGTGGACAGGCAGATAACCAAGAAGGAGTTGAGTAATTTCTGTCGTAGGAGGACACGGGGAGAGGACATCACTACTGTCCTTATTGAACGACTGCTGGAGGAGCTGAATGGTCCAAAAGGGAGAGATTTGATGGGGGTTCCCTTACTGGATGAAGTCAGGATAAAACACATCTGGGGTGTCCAAAAACGGCATGTGAAATGCATTCAGGATGTTGCAGGGATTCAGTTGTACACTGAGGTGGGCAGTGTCAACAAGAGCGGAATCAAGTTGACACGTTATCGCTGTTCACGAGGCTCTACATCCCTGGAGTCATTTCATTGTCATTTAAACAGGTTTATTCCAGGTAAGTCGCTTTCTAACATGACTACAACACTTTACTGTATATTTTTTGCAAAACTGGATCAACCAGTATTGTTTCAAAGACATTAATATGATGTGTTGTTTTTTTTCCTTTTTTTACAGGAACCAGTGCAAACTTACTGAATTTCCAGCTCTACCTCCTGGAAGGCCTGAATAGATGGAATCAGGATCGGGGTTCTGCAGCAGTGACCAACAAACCATCGTCTCTTCTGACATATGCTGGAGACATGACTCAGTCCATAAATCAGAACAGCTTGAAGGTGCTGGGACGAGAGTACGTCCCACAATTTATGCCCCCTTCAAAGTACACAGGTACAAATGAAATATGTGAAGGATAAACAGTTTAAGATAAACTATAGTATAAAAAGATCAATAATATGTAACATGTTTTGGAATGTTTTACTATCAATATGTTTGATTTTCCATAGGTGAGCTACTGGGCGTTGACTACCTTCTAAGTCAAACAGGAAAGCCACTGAAACCCCAGCCTGACTCAGAAGAGACAGATGTTCTGCTGGAAGATGTGGAGGCTAATGTAGCAGAGGAAGATGAAGGCTTTGTGGACGAAGAAGCTTTGGACTTTCTAGTATCAGAGCTAGACGATGAGACCCTTTTCTCAGCTACATCACATCTCGAATCCTCCTCCCAGCCTGCTGCCTCCACCCAGCCAGCTCCCTCCACCCAGCCAGCTGCCTCCACCCAGCCAGCTGCCTCCACCCAGTCAGCTGCCTCCACCCAGCCTGCTCCCTCCACCCAGCGTGCTGCCTCCACCCAGCGTGCTGCCTCCACCCAGCCTGCTGCCTCCACCCAGCCTGCTCCCTCCACCCAGCGTGCTGCCTCCACTCAGTCAGCTGCCTCCACCCAGCCAGCTCCCTCCACCCAGCGTGCTGCCTCCACCCAGCCTGCTGCCTCCACCCAGCGTGCTGCCTCCACCCTGTCTGCTCCCTCCACCCTGTCTGCTCCCTCCACCCAGCCTGCTCCCTCCACCCAGCCTGCTCCCTCCACCCAGCCTGCTCCCTCCACCCAGCGTGCTGCCTCCACTCAGTCAGCTGCCTCCACCCAGCCAGCTCCCTCCACCCAGCGTGCTGCCTCCACCCAGCGTGCTGCCTCCACCCAGCCTGCTGCCTCCACCCAGCCTGCTGCCTCCACCCAGCGTGCTCCCTCCACCCTGTCTGCTCCCTCCACCCAGCCTGCTCCCTCCACCCAGCGTGCTCCCTCCACCCAGCGTGCTGCCTCCACCCTGTCTGCTCCCTCCACCCAGCCAGCTCCCTCCACCCAGCGTGCTGCCTCCACCCTGTCTGCTCCCTCCACCCTGTCTGCTGCCTCCACTCTGTCTGCTCCCTCCACCCAGCCAGCTCCCTCCACCCAGCCAGCTCCCTCCACCCTGTCTGCTGCCTCCACCCAGCCTGGCATTGCTGAGCCTATGTCAGAGGTGGGCATTCATAGTAAGCTGTAGAATTGAAGAAAAATTTAATAAAACTTCAAATAACTTCAACATTATTTATGTTTTCTCAGGGTTTAGATGAGGCCGGTGTACCAGGCCTGGACAAAGTTGACAGCTTGGCTGAGTATCTGGTGGAGCTAAGGAGCAAAACCTCACTGGTGCTGACCAACCAGGAGGTCAGTAACATGCATTGTTGCTTGCTGCAGACATGCACACGCCTTTCACCTCACTTGCATATTGTTGTCCTAATGTAAAATTGTTTTATTTTCCTGTTTAGGTGAGCTGCATTGTTGCTCTGTGGCAGAACCTGCTGGAGTTTGATAAACAGAGAACGGTATTTGCTGCAAGACATCAAGAAAGATTGAACACTGGGAGGTTTCGGTCCCCCAAGAAGAGGCAAGAATTTACTCCTGGGGTTGAGAGTGTAAAGAGGCATGCTCTAACCACTCCAGCCCCATCTGCCCAATGGCCAGACTGCTGCCGCTTGGTGGAGACCATCTTTGTCCGACTGTGCAATATCCATCGTAGTCCAAAGAAAAGAGGATCAGGCACAGTCTCCAGGTGGGATTTGATCCTACAAGACTATAGAAAGATCAGGCAGCTCGTTCTGGCGAATGGAGCTGTGATGGGGCAGACACATTTGCAGCTAGTGGATGTTAGCTACACCACCCTGGTTCAGTGGCATAACAGAAGGGTCAAAAGGCAAGAGACCGCTGTGGTACTTCAAGGGCTAAACCTTCCCAGCCAGTTTTCTGTAGCTGCTGACCCGCTTCTGCCTGCAAATATACGCCCGCATTACGGCGTACCACATTCAGGGCCACTGCATACATATAGGCTACCATCCAACACTGTGGGGCAGTCAAAATTAAAAAGAAAGCTACAATTCACTGATGGGACAAATCCATCAGGACAGCGGCAGCTTCTCCCTGCCCCACCCAAAAGGCCTCAGCTAGTGGCAATTACTCCAATGGCACCACAGGGATCTGTTATCCTCACTACCCAACAGCAACAGAGTTTGTGGAACCTCTCCACCCCTCCTCCACATGCTTATCCTGTGGCCCCTGCTCTGGCCCCTGCTCTGGCTCCCAGAGCAGCCCCTGCTCAACCTGGTAGAGAACCTCGAAAATTGACTCGCAAAGTTTTGCACAACACATGCAAAAAATGCGGGCAGTTTAGAATAGCTGAAACAGGACACAGCCAATATAGAGGGCAAATTTACTGTCCCTCTAATGAAAGTCTCACTAAAGAGCAGTGGCTGGAACAAATTAAAAAGAAAAAATAAACATTTTCTTTATTTTAAATAACTTCACTGTATATAAGTTTTATTTAGTTCATAGTGTGTTTATTTTGTTTTGGGTTAATGATACAGATATTTATTCTTATTGTCATTGTGTACACAAAGTAATTCAACAAACCATACAGTAAAAGGATTTAAGTCCTTCAGCAAACCACAAATTTCTTGGTTAAGAAAAAGAAATGGGAGACTTCAATGGAAATGTGTTGCATCCAAATGCTACAATGTTTTGGGACTAACTAAAAATGTTTAATTCACTGTCTTAATTGTTGAATAAATATTTGGTTCTTTTAAACCGATAAGGTCTATGGTCTTTTGTGAGTAAATATTAGCTGCTTCAAATTCTGAATTATTGGTAATTTAAGCATACACTAGAAAAAAGATATCATTCACTTCACTCAAAGTACTTTAGGAAAGACACTTGCAATTTTAGTTTCAGTCACTGTTTTGCTGTGAAAAATGAAAATAAGCACTGAGTATGATTAAGGACATTAAAATATACATCAAGTATATAGTATACAGTATAATTTAACACATTAATTTGAATATATCAGAATAAAAAAGCAAAATTAATTAAGCAATTCAAAGTTTTAAAAAGAAAGCCTTTTATGACAAGTGTTGGGTTTTAGTTTACAGTACTACACTATCTGTACAAAAAAGCATTTAAAATGTTTTCAAGATACAAAAAAACAGCCGTTACTTCATAACACTTAAACATTAATTGTGGGAAATCTTTTCACTAAAACATAGTATGGCGACTGGTAGGATCGAACTCGCGACTCTGGGATCGGCCTCACTCTTCCCCTTTCTTCTCCCCTCCCTTTCTTCCCCCTTTCTTCCTTTCTTCCCCCCCCCAAGTAGACTATTGTTCCCCAACTTTGGCGCAGTAGGTAGAGCATGAGACTTTTAATCTCAGGGTCGTGGGTTCAAGTCCCACGTTGGGCGTTTCAAGATTGATTTACTTTACATTGTTGATGGGTAAATGTGGACTAGTGGTTGTATATCCCTCAACCTTGCAGAACCAATGTTTGAATGCTATTGATAGAGGTCTACATTTACTCATAGCCCTTTGGCAAAACATGTCACAATTTGTTTGTTTTAGTACTGCGAGTACATTGAAAAAGCCGTCAAGATTAGGCCCAGTGCCTTTGTACATTCTAAGTATGGAGTAACACAGGTCAGGATGGCCGAGCGGTCGAAGGCGCCAGACTCAAGGCTTTACCCCTTACTTCCTGGAGAGGTTTCTGGTCTCCTGATGGAGGCGTGGGTTCGAATCCCACTCCTGACAATACTTATGTGATTGATCTCTAGAGCAAATTTCATGGTGTGAAAATTCTTTCTTTGTAAATGTGGTGGCTAATGTGATTCTGCCTTCCATATGCACATGACAGACTGTGCACAAGATTCTTTTATGGTCTGACAGTATTTTATATGTCACGTAAGACCAGTTTTATGGAAAATTGCTGCAGACTCCCGATCTACCCGGCCGATTCTAATGTAGCCGCTGAATCCACAATTTGCACCGTCGATGGTGAATAAATTGGTTGCCACCAAAGCCCGGCTAGCTCAGTCGGTAGAGCATGAGACTCTTAATCTCAGGGTCGTGGGTTCGAGCCCCACGTTGGGCGTTTCTAATTTGACCTACTTTATGTTCTTAATGGGTTTATGTGGCCCAGTACTTCATGACACTTACTCTCTGCCATCGGAGCGGTCTCGTTTAAACACTTGTTGTTATGTTTAAATTCAGTTGAGAGAGGTCTACATTTGATGATAGCATTTTTGCCTAAAGTATTAGCAGTGTTTTGTTGTAGTACTTTAGTACAAGCTAGGAAATAAACTTTGTTTGCATTGTTACGAGCAAATATAGGTCTTGTCTTCAAGCCCGGCTAGCTCAGTAGGTAGAGCATGAGACTTTTAATCTCAGGGTCGTGGGTTCAAGTCCCACGTTGGGCGTTTCAAGATTGATTTACTTTACATTGTTGATGGGTAAATGTGGACTAGTGGTTGTATATCCCTCAACCTTGCAGAACCAATGTTTGAATGCTATTGATAGAGGTCTACATTTACTCATAGCCCTTTGGCAAAACATGTCACAATTTGTTTGTTTTAGTACTGCGAGTACATTGAAAAAGCCGTCAAGATTAGGCCCAGTGCCTTTGTACCTTCTAAGTATGGAGCAACACAGGTCAGGATGGCCGAGCGGTCGAAGGCGCCAGACTCAAGGCTTTACCCCTTACTTCCTGGAGAGGTTTCTGGTCTCCTGATGGAGGCGTGGGTTCGAATCCCACTCCTGACAATACTTATGTGATTGATCTCTAGAGCAAATTTCATGGTGTGAAAATTCTTTCTTTGTAAATGTGGTGGCTAATGTGATTCTGCCTTCCATATGCACATGACAGACTGTGCACAAGATTCTTTTATGGTCTGACAGTATTTTATATGTCACGTAAGACCAGTTTTATGGAAAATTGCTGCAGACTCCCGATCTACCCGGCCGATTCTAATGTAGCCGCTGAATCCACAATTTGCACCGTCGATGGTGAATAAATTGCTTGCCACCAAAGCCCGGCTAGCTCAGTCGGTAGAGCATGAGACTCTTAATCTCAGGGTCGTGGGTTCGAGCCCCACGTTGGGCGTTTCTAATTTGACCTACTTTATGTTCTTAATGGGTTTATGTGGCCCAGTACTTCATGACACTAACTCTCTGCCATCGGAGCGGTCTCGTTTAAACACTTGTTGTTATGTTTAAATTCAGTTGAGAGAGGTCTACATTTGATGATAGCATTTTTGCCTAAAGTATTAGCAGTGTTTTGTTGTAGTACTTTAGTACAAGCTAGGAAATAAACTTTGTTTGCATTGTTACGAGCAAATATAGGTCTTGTCTTCAAGCCCGGCTAGCTCAGTAGGTAGAGCATGAGACTTTTAATCTCAGGGTCGTGGGTTCGAGCCCCACGGTGGGCGTTTCTAATTTGACGTACTTTATGTTCTTAATGGGTTTATGTGGCCCAGTACTTCATGACACTTACTCTCTGCCATCGGAGCGGTCTCGTTTAAACTCTTGTTGTTATGTTTAAATTCAGTTGAGAGAGGTCTACATTTGCTGATAGCATTTTTGCCTAAAATATTAGCTGTGTTTTGTTGTAGTACTTTAGTACAAGCTAGGAAATAAACTGTTTGCATTGTTACGAGCAAATATAGATGTTGTCATCAAGCTGGGCTAGCTCAGTAGGTAGAGCATGAGACTTTTAATCTCAGGGTCGTGGGTTCAAGCCCCACGTTGGGTGTTTCTAATTTGACCGTCTTAATGGCTTTATGTGGCCCAGTACTTCATGACACGTACTCTCTGCCATCGGAGCAGCAAATTCAGTTGGGCGAGTTCTACATTTGCTGATAAACCTTTTGTCAAAAAAATAAGCAGTGTTTTTTATTTAGTACAAGCTAGGAAATCAAGTTTGTTTGCATTGTCACGTGGAAATATAAATCTTATCAAGCATAGCTAGCTCAGTCGGTAGAGCATGAGACTTTTAATCTCGTGGTTTGTGGGTTCGAGCCCAATGTCGGGAGTTAATTTGATTTTACTTTATGTTCTTAATGGTTTTAGTTGGCCCAGTACTTCTTGAAATCTGCGCTCTACCATCGGTGGTTGTAATTCAGGCCATCTTGTTTAAACATATGCTGTTGTCTAAATGGTGTTGATAGAGGTCAATGGTGCATTAGCTTATCAGTCCATCTTCATAAAGATGTTTTTTCTCTTAAAATCAAACCCATGTCCAGATCTACTTTCATCATATTGATGCATCAAAGATGAATACACATCCTGGAAATCACCAGGAGTTTAAGACTGCTAAAATAACCTCCAGCCCCGACAGCAGGTGAAATGCTGTGAATGCTGAAACACATGACTTAATGTATTTTCTCAGAAACTCCCTGCTAGTGTTTGAAGTCCATAGTTCTCAATCAATATTTCAAAAGAGATTTTGTGCATGAAAATACCTGGAGGACACAAGTCCGTGAAAACGTATCATGCAACCTAACAAAATCAAGAGGAGTCTGGACAGGAAATAGAGATGATATTTATTCATTTCTGCAAAGAATTTCAGCTCATGCAAAGATACAACTTCTGTAAACAGAATTTGCTGGGACATGACAATAGAAGGTGCAGATTGCTTATTTTCCTTGTGTCAAACAGTGGAATGTATAACAAGTGGAAGTTAGTTTCTGTTCCAGCAATAAATTAGAGCTGCAGAATAATTCACCCCAAAAATCACAGCTTCTCTTTTCCAAGTCATACTGTTACTCTTTTTCCAGTTGTGTTGCACACACACACGCACAAAAGAAAATGCTTACTGGCAGGGATTTTTGCATTGCATGGTTGAACTATGTGGGGTCAGATTTCACTTGGTCAAAGCACTCTGAAGACCAGAATTTTGAATTCAAAACCAAGTAGCACTTTAAGACAGCTGTGAAATTTTACAAGAAGAAACATTTTACTTGAAAATGATAAAGATTAAAAGTCACACCGTAAGTATTTGGAGCAAAATAACTCGATATCTGATTACATGGATCTGGATTTTCTATTCCTGGCTTTGGACTCGCAAATTTTACTAAAAGAAAACGTTTTTGCAAACGTTTGCCATCATGTCAATCTGACATTTGAACAGCAGTGGAGGAGGATTATAAAGTAATTCATAGGCAACTAGAATTTGTTTTTTTATTTAGACGTCTTCATTAGGCATGGCCCAGTTCATTGTAAAGACAGTAAACTTTTCACCACTGCTGGCTGGCTGGCTGAAAAAAAGTTCCTACCTCTGGCAACAGTTCTGGTCACAAAAATAGTAAAATTCTATTGGTTACATTAAAACTGTACTGATAAGCTGTATTAATTTAGTGGTAGTGGGTAATCTTGCTCCTTGAACTGAAAGCCACAAGATATTTTTCTTGATTTGTGTGTGGGAATATTTTGGTATATTTTCAGTCACAGTTGTGAGAATCTTATCCAGGGAATCAGGCTGTGTTTTAAATTTTCATGTTGGGTTAAATTTGTAAAATGATTCCTATTCACCTGTACCTCAATGAAAACAATGGAAATGCTTAAATTGTATTTTTGACAGAAATCATCAGAATTTGGCAATTTCAACTCAGATTGGTGGGTCCAAAACAACAACAAAAAAAATATTTTGTTTCTCTGTTTATTAAAAATGCTCCAAAAATTAAGATTTTCCCCTCAATCCTAGACATTTGCTTTGACACACAAAACTAGCATCCCACTAGACAGCCAACAATTTGTTTCCATCCCATGTTTTATATTTCTTGGAAAATTGGGGGTAAAAAAAAAAAAAAAGTGTGAAAATTAAAAATCGGAAGGTCAAACCTTGAAGAAAAACTAGAAATCTGCATCAGCCGTGGGGGAAAAAGCCTAATTCGCTAATTTCACAGTTTCTTTTCCAAGAAAACTGCAAAAAAAAAAAAAAAAAAAAAAAGTTTGATCACTCCTCCTGATTTCTAAAAAGGAAGATAAACAAAGTGGGAGTATCATTCCAAGAATCAATGCGTCTTCAGGCCGAGATGAGTGTCCACACACCAAAGAAGAATGTGGGAGGAGCCACCAGCAGCTGAAATCACCCAGCAGGAAGACAAGAGTCCATTCAGATCAGATGATTCCCTTCGAATCAAAGAGATGAGCGGTGTAGTGGCCATGTTGAAAAGACATTCTCACACCTTCTTTATTCTTTCCAGCTTTGCATGAGATTGTTTTTTGCACGTCTGTGTCATATATATTTATATATTATAGCTATTAGAACAATCCCAGTGAAAGAGTGACAAAAATAGAAGAGACCAGCACAGAAAAAGGCCCAATATATAGAATTTGACAAGTCCATCGATTTAAAAATATACATATACAATAATCATGCTGCAAATCTTTCATAGCCCATTTTAAACATTTAATATACTTTTTTGTTATTTTGTTGTTTGAACAGGCACAGTAGTGTTACCCTGGATAGAAATGTTAGAAAACATATAAAAGACAGAAGAAAAAAAAAAAATCATAAAGCTCCACAGCCACAACGAGGCAGCTGCCGTTGGAAGGAAGAAATCATTCGAATCCCAAGATGTTAACTCAAATCAAACATCTCATGCAATCTTGCTTAAGAACAATGGAATTATGTGTGGAGCATAAAAACAATGAGAGAAAGGAGGTTAGATGAGGAGAGGCAGCCCCTGCTTTGTACAGTCAGTAGTACTGAGAGCGAACCTCGTCGCCGCGGAGACGAGCGGAGAGCAGGAGAGGCGGAACCGTCCAGCACAGTAGTTTGAAGTAAGGCCTCGTTTTTTTTTTTTTTTGTTAGTTTTCTTTTCTATTTTTGTGTTGGCAAATTAACAAAAATCCAAAAGAGAGAAAAACATACAACTGTCATTCAATTACACCTTGCTTGAAAAAAAAAAAAAGATATGTGCAAAAAGTTGTACAAATATAGGAAGAGTTTGTTTTTGAAGATTGCTGAGGAAGGTGGTTTGTGGTGTTGTCCACCTTCTCTTCATTCGTCCAGCCGCCAGTCCATCGCCGTCTCCTCCTCGGCGGACTGGCAGCTGAGCTTGAGGCTGGCTGTTGATGGGACACAACGCTTCACGTTGACTGGATGGCCTTCTTTAGGTTCTCTACCTCGATCTGACAGGAAGACAAGAAAACAAACTCAGGATTCTGACTCTTGAAGCCCACATAGACTCCAACTGTAGAATAAACCCTGCTGAAAGAACTCAACAGTTGTTCTAAATGTGCAGAATTACCAGTATCAGCTTTCATTCTGAATGATTCTTCTTAATGTATTGTGTTCTACTGTATTGCTTGACATATTGAAGTGAATGTCATTTTCTATAATGTTTTTCATTACAGTATAACTCGTTTGTTTTGATCTATGACCACTATTTTGGATTTGTCTATTTTGGGGGTTACTTTTATTTTGAATTTGTTTTGCACTCTATCTATGCTATGTGTTATTAGTTACGTTGAATGTGTGGACCCCAAGAAGAGTAGATGCAGGGAACTGCAACTAATAGGGATCCAATTAAAAGAAAGGAAAGAATCACACAGCTTCCCTGCTTTAAAGTCTTTTCAATTAGAAGCTACACTGTTCTGTGTGGACGTCGTTACTGAGAGAACAAGACTAAAAATGGGCTATTTTTCATTTTAGATGGTTAAAATGAAGTCACAGGAAGGCATTCAAAAGGAGACTAATTTCTGTAACATGGCTAGAACATGTCTGCTTAATTCAGGGATTTAGGACTTTTCAGAGTAAAAATTATTTGTCGTCCTTTTCTGCTTTCAGCTTCTCTGCTGTGAAACATTGTGAACTTTGAACTGTTTACAGCCGTTTATGAATCTTAGAATTAAGGTACTTCTCTACTTCTTTGGGGAACAAACTTAATAGAGCCCTCTGTTTGTAATTCTAGAAACTACATCCAAGCCTTACATTAGAACAGCATTTCAAGTCCAGTGAGTTCTCTGGACTGATGCATCAACCAGAGAACTGTGACTGTGGCTCATTGGGTAGAGCAGGTGTCTTACAAGCAGCAGGATGTAGGTTCAATTCCAGTGCTTAGCCACAAGATAGCTACTGATCTGAAGGTTGGTGAATAATGTGTTTGAAAAGGGAGAGAGTGTGACTGACAGCATGAAGCCCCTCCCCCTGACTCTGATTTGTTGTTTTGACCAGGCGCAGTGTATTAAGAGGAGCTTAGTTTTTCCCCACACTTTATCAGTCTCGTATTATACTGCCAGGACATAGTGACAGTTTAACAAAAACAACAACAAAAAAAGCAGCATGAAGAGAACATTTATGGATATTTTATTTAGCTGTCGAAATATTACATTTTTACACTGCCAAAAAATGGATTTCTACTTTCTTATTAGTTTCTACTTATTTTCTGTGTTGTAGGCCAACCAGTTAACATCCACAAGTAGAAAAGAAGAATTTGACCTACTCCATGCAATGTATCTACATATATCATATACATATATCTACGTATCTACATTTTTTTATTTCGGATTTCCCACAGATAATAACGACCAAAATCCCTGTTAAAATTAGCTGCTGTGACAAACATTCAGCAACCGCTGTTTCCTTCAAACGATCTAAACTTTTGGCAAGCTGTGAGGAAACCTCTTCTTTTTGCAGAAGTCTCTATTTGCGGTGAGAAAAAGCCGAACATCTCTGACATGGCGCAGTGTGCTGTGCCTGTGATCCACAGACTGTTATCTGTCCTGTGAAGCACGGCAGCTGATGCATCCTGCTGGCTTCAGTGGAAGACATTAGGCATGAGCGTAGGCAGTACCTGAGCTGAATTACAAAAACTGAAACCAACCAACGCATTATTGCTTAGCGGAACTAAAGAATTATTTTCTCAATATATGTTCTAATAGGGTTTTTGGAGGAAATGAAGAGAAACTGTTAGAAATTAAACTTCAAAGTCCTGATATAAGCATGTCATATCATTCGATAGATAATTATGGATTAGTTTTTTTTGTTTAACATATCTGAAATATTGCCAAACTGGTGGCGTAATCTTTCTTCTTTCATCCACAGCTTTCATTCATAGACATTGTTTTATTTTTAAGCATTTATGAGGCAGTGGGGGAAACCTTAAACATAGGAGTAGGATTAAATAAGCCTTTATTTCTTCCTACTCCCTTTTGGACATGTTATGTTGACATTGCTCTCTTTGTTGATTGTTGTTTTACTTTGGCTTGGTTTATTTAGTAAATTTTTTTTCTTTCTGTTTTTTCCATGCCCAAAATCACAAAAAATGCAAAATGCAAAGCCTTTCCTCCATTTACATCCCCCAGAATGCTTTGGGGTTCCGGCGCAGAGTTCAATGAATATTCTATATACTGAATGTTGAATATTCTATCAGATGTACTATTTATTGATAATGACCACTTGCCTATCATGGCATACTGTGTCCAATCCTAGACCAGGCTTTAAACAAATCTACTAGAGATGATTGCTAAAGTGGAGACTGAATTATTTAACTGAGCTCAGATTCATAAAGTTATCCAAACTGTAGAAATGTGTGTTTTGGAAGCTATGAACAGCTATGTTGTTTATAAATTATGACCAAATTTTGTTGAATGGTTGCCATGGAGATTAAGGGATTTCTCAAACATGCATAAAAAAAAAAAAAAATCAAGGCAACACTCCAGGTATGTTTTATGGTGAGAGAATAACATTATAACACGATGTAAAACTCAAAAAGGTTGATTTTACATCACACTGCCCCTTAGAGCCCAGCAACATATTCTTACCGCTTGAACTTTGTCTCAATATTAATTCAAACTTATATGTGTTGTATTGGGATTGTAAAGCATCAATATTTGTTGAAAGTGGTGGCCTAATGAACACAGACAGCTCAGCGTGTGTCTGGGCGGAAGCGGTGCTACCTGCAGGGCCACGCGTTTCACTCGCTCCTCATCCAGGTCTCGCCGCAGCTCTGTGATTTCTTTCCTGGAAACAGACACACACCGGCATGGGTCAGCAAACTTTCTGCTGCCGACGGCGTTTCAAACAGCTTAGACTGCTGAGTATGAAGAATATCAATAGAATGACTCTGAAACCTGCTTCACGTTCTTATTGACCCTTGCTGTCTTACATTTGTTGGGCTTTGAGGAGCTCCACAGAGAGCAGCAGGTCTTTTATTTGGCTTTTCAGCTCGTCCTGCTGGGCGCTCTGCTCCACCAGCTCCGGGTGGGCTCTGCTGTTCTGGGAGATGCTGACGTCCAAGCTGGCAGTGGCGGCAGGGCCCGGCTTGGGTTCAGCGAAACCGGGCCGGTAGAGTGGCGGAGACTGGTTGGAAGGCTGTGGATGGAAAAACAACATGAGCAGAAGACTTTACTATTGATACTTGCATCAAGCTCACACTGTCAAGTTTGTGCTGCGTGGAGAGTAATTTCTGGTTTCACTTGTGTAAAATATATTTCTAGCAGGCCTGGCCCGCTTAATTTTTTCCCACCAAAACACTTGGGTGCATCTAGGCCTGTCACAATTAGGAATGCACCCATCTATTTCTTTCACTTCCCACACGGATACAGATATCTGGGGTGTAGTATCAGACTATACCGATTCAAAACATCACTGAATTGACTTAAAACATTTATTTTTAAAAAAATATACAAACATAAATGTACTGAATTACACATTTATTTGATAACTCTGCACCAGTACAACACAATAACATAAACCAATATCTTCACAAGCTTAGTCAAACAAGTAACAACAACACAACTTTAATTTGTTCAGTCAGTGCAATTAGTAGTAAAACAGCCTTGATTGATTAATTGTTTACCGGAACAGGTTTTGCTAAATCTATATGGTTAGTAAAGATGCAACAAAATGAGCATTTTATGCCATCGTTGGACATAAAAGGTCATTTTCACAGAGGGGCTGTAAGTAATGATTATTCTATGGATTGGTTATTCTGCTGATTACTTATCTGCGTCCACATATCTGGTGACGTTGTGTTCAATAGAAGAGTTTTTTCTTATCTTAAATTCAAAATGTACATATGTTTGTTCCATTATCAAATGGCCCTTTTTTGAGTCTGTACACTCCAGTTAGGGATTAATTGATAGTTAATGATTATTCCAATTATTGACTTATCATGATTAATTAAACTTAACAAGTTACCTTTTTGTGTTCTGTTGGCTTGGGTTTGGCACTTTCCTCCTCATCGACCTTGAACACTTTCTCAGCACTCACTTCCTTCGTAGGCTGCAAGTAGACATTTATTCAAATATTAAGTAACAATGTGGGTTTTTTTCTTTCTTGAAAAGGGAAACTGAAATAAACTAAATTTATGCCGGGAGATTTCCTAAAGGCATCTGAGACTGAATTTGGGTCACTTTTAAAAGGCTGATAATTGGCTCCAACCACAAGCTAAATGTCTAACCTTACTTTATAAAAAAAGAAGAAATACTGAGATCCTCTTTGAGGCTACATTAGTATTAATGTGATATTCATGTAAATATAGAAATAAACAGTAGACTCTGTGCTCTTTGAGGTAGTTGTTTACTCCTACACTCAAACCCAGATCAGACTCAAATGTTAAGTCTCATCTATAACTAGTCGGGTTCTTCTGCTTACTGTTGATTTCGGGTCAGAAACTTACTGCCATTATTAAGGATGTTTCAACTTTATTATTTCTGGGCTTCACTCTCTGTCCATTCCACTAAAAATATTGAGCCAACTTTGAGACAGATTGATTGCAGAGGGGTATCTGACCTGTGGTGATGGAAAGTGACTGTGGCAGACTTTAAAGTTGATTTCAGGGGGAGATAATGATGAGAAATGACACATTAAAACATCCTATAATGGTAAATTATGCAGCCTTTCCTGTGATAGACCAACACAAATTGGGCAGAATGGTGAAGTGGAAGGAAGACAAAATAGTTGTCATAATTTAGAAAGAAAAATATGGAAAGAAAGTAAAACTGACTTGGCAAAGTTTACACATCTAGAAAGTGAAATGTTTGCAGAGTTTAGAGAGCATCTACATTTAGATGCTCTCTAAATGTAGAGCATCTAAGTTTGATCACACATTCTCAATTGGATTTAGTTTTAAACTTTCAGGTTGGTCCGTCACACAAAATTCCAACATAAAGACATTGAAGTTGATGCTTCCGATGTAAAACATCTTTACGAGCATTACAGTTTGTGTGTTCTTGTGCAAATGATACAAAATTACTTTCTACCACAACCTGTGTAAAAAGTCACTACTTCATTTTCCGTTTGAGCTGTTTGATCAAAGTGTCTGAATGGTTACGTCGGAGTTTCTCACCGACTGTCCTCCAGCAAACTGTCCAGGGAGCCTCCTGCCAGTTACCTTTGGTCTGGAAGTGGTTAGGTGGGAGAGCTTCTCCGACGCAGACGACAATTCATCAAAACTCATCAGATCTTCTGAAATTTTTGTTTTTAAAAGACGTAGAAGAGGAGATGAGGAAAGAACAACATACCACAGGGAATCAGTTTTATGTGGAATGTTTCTTGCATGATCAAAGTGACATCCAATAGTGACCCTATGGGTTTCCATTTCATTTGAGCGCTTTCTGGCCTGAAGGCAGATTGTTTTACGGTCTGCAAATTAACTTGGGAAACATGGAAACAGAAAAACAAATCTAGAATCTGCATATCCTTTTAGGTCGATGAGGTGAATCACGAAAACATTGTTGATAAAAATGTATAGAAAAACAATAATCCTTGAATGAAAATAAAATGTGACACAAACGACCACATGAAAGGGAGATGACAGTCCAACCACAACTTCCATTTAGAGTTAGTGGTGCTGAAGAATAAATGAGATTCAGACCAACATTCTCTTTGCCTTTTTTCACACCTCGGTGTTATCTTAACTATTTGAAACCAGTCATTCAGGGCTTTTAGAAACATTAAGCCATTTTCCACTGAGTTGAAGTCAAGTTTACTGCTGCTTGCTTTCATGCTAACACTTTGAACAGAGAACAACGATTTCTAACAACATGAATGAATACCATGCACACTGTTTGTACCTAAGAACAGCTGCACAGGTATTTATTTAGGTATGCATTTTCTCTACTTTCCTGGATGATGAAAATCTTCCCCTCAGAGGTAGAGGCTGCAACTTCAACATGTCATTGCTAGTTCCATTGTAAATTTATGATTTGGATAAAATATTTAATGCTGCAAAAATACAAGCCTTCAAGAAAATACTAGAATGAAAGCGTAATAGAAGGCCTGTGTTTGAATTATGTGCATATAAAACAACCATCAGGATGTATTGGGACTGGAGTGGTTCGTATTGTGAAATTATTATGGAGCTTTAATTTTCCTTTTGAAGCACATCAGAATTGCTTTCATCCATCACTGATTAATTTGTTTCCTCCAGCATTTTTTCATTACTACAAAGTAAATGTCAACAACCCTTAAACACTCTATGCAAATCTTTCATATTAAAAAGTCTTGCTGCAAATTAAAAATGAATAGCCAAACGCATTTAAATGCGTTTGGAAAGCTATCAGAGACTTAGTATGGGAAATGTTTTTTTTTTCGTGTGCAATAAATGGATAGAAAATCCATTTAAATAAGACATTTAATACTCTTTTCTTCACATGTTCATCAGGACAAGAACTCTGTTTACGGTCATTCAATGTGACGAACGACGTGCGTCCCCGACTTTTCCAATAAAACAATGAAAAGCATTTTGATGTGTAGCAGCACTTTGCACCTACTCTGCAGTAATCGGCTGCAGAAGGAGAGCTCTGGCTGTTATTGCAGGAATGATGGAGTTTTCATGTTTAGTGTCACAGTGTGACTGGTTTGTTCGGAGCTGCGCCGACTTTTAGCACCTTCACAGGCTGCTGGTCAGGAGATCTCTGAGGGCCGGCAGGCCTTCAGGTCAGTTTTATTCAGTCATCTGTGATGTTTTCCAGCTGCGACCTTTCAGTCTTACGTTCTGTTCCGACACGTCCCTGTTTGTCACTACACGTAGAACCTGCTTCTAAAACATCGCTCTCAAATCTCTTTATTCTTCAGTGAAGTCTGCTCCCATTCCCACAGCTGCTGGCTGTGTCATTTACTCTGGCTTTCCTTGGTATCTTTTGTCCTTAAACAACTTTAATTCCTTTAATTTTATTGCTCCTAGGGGTCTGAATTTTAACTTTAGTGTAATTTGACTTTTTGTGTACGAGATATTAGATTTTTGTGTTTCAAGAAGAGATGTCAAACTCTAATGTCAAGCCACTCTTTAAAACTAAGTTTTGATAACTTTTAATCTCAAACTGACCTTGTTTGAAACAGACTGATCGAAATCACTCGGAGGAGTTTGATCAAATGCACCGGCTATCAACGGGGAAAACGGGGTCAAAATTAGAACTTCAATTCAAGATGGCCGAATTCCAATTTAGTACATATCATGAGCATCAGAGGGTTTTCTGTAGGCATTGGGCCACAGCTGTGCCATAAAGTAAGGTCAATGTGGGAGGATATATTGAAAGTTGCCCGTGGGCGCTGTTGAGATGTTTGTTGACATTTTTCCAACTCTATTAAAATATGTACTTTTCACTCAAGTCTGATGCGCCCACCAAGTTCTGTGAGTTTTTGCAGGCCTCCAAAAAGCCAA
Organism: Xiphophorus maculatus; assembly: GCF_002775205.1. NCBI lineage: Eukaryota > Metazoa > Chordata > Actinopteri > Cyprinodontiformes > Poeciliidae > Xiphophorus > Xiphophorus maculatus. The sequence goes on along the minus strand of NC_036457.1, from coordinate 21,343,804 downwards.
TTATTTGCTGGAAGAATAATAACACTATGATTACAATAGACCTCCACAATGCTTTCACTGCAAACTATATTTTTTGATTAAATTCTTTTATAGGCCTATTTTCTACATTTTTGCTTTTTTCTACCACAATTATCATACTTTAATCATGGGAGCAGCAACATCTTATGATTATAGGATGTTAGGACTGTTTATGTCACCATCTTCTCAGCTAAAGAGTAACAATAGTACATTTACCTACATCCACAGTGTTCACCTGTTTCCCGCTGATAAACTGTTGTTACTTATTCTTACACTCTTGACAGTAAAATTGTGTAGAAGAAACAGCAGCAATAGAAGTGAAAGAAAATGGCATTTTCAACCTCCTTTTGAAAAAGGAGAATGAAAAATTAAACTCACTGGGAAAAGAAGGATTTTTTTCTTTTACCTAAAGGTTTACTAGAAAGCATGCAGCTTACCATGTGCTTCAGAACAATAAATCCCTGAGATCCTGAGGATTTGGATTGTTGGGATGATGTTTTGCATACATACCTGCATCAGCAGGCTTGTCACCCCTTTCTCCAGGCTGCGTTTTGGGTTTAGTTGTCAACACTGGCTCTAAATCCAACTTTGGTCGTGGAGAAGGCGCCTCAAACTCTGACTTTGGTCGTATAGAAGGTGGCTCTAAATCCAACTTTGGTCGTGTAGAAGGCACCTCTCCATTGTGCCTGCAGGCAAAAAGAAAAAACGGGAGGCAACAGTAAGTTAAATAAAAATACACAAAAATTTAATTCTGCTGAACTGTCCAAAATACTGGTATTTTTTTATAACAGACATTTTCAGTCTTGGTACTGTGTGTTGTTACTTGTAAAGGTATTACACTTTAGTCTACAATAATACACAGTTCATGCATAAAATATAAACAAGGTTCTACAGTTCTTTCCAGACAACCACAAAAACTAGAAGCAAGCAGATACCAAAAACAGATAAAGTATTGATAGAAGGCAAAATGTCAAAACTCAGGAAAACTTACTAAAATCTGATTACATGTCAAATCCATGTTTATCTTAGAGTCAAATGGAAAGGTTTTCACTACATTCCCGCAGGGGGGATAATATGCAGATCTTTTAGATAGTTTTTCTTTATTTTACCTGCACATAAATCAACATAAAATTACATAAATAAAAAATGAAGAGTGGTGGACACATTTCACATGTAAATAACCAACTCAAATTACAACATAACTAGTACAGAATCACCCAAATGCTGGACATTAAAAAAAAATTTATTTTTTTTTCCAATTTAACCTTTTCAAATTTTGTGAGGTTCAAAATACATGAAAATGTTATTTTTCCCATCCTTAGTAAACAATATTATGATCTGATTTCAGGGATCCAGAATTTATGCTTTAGCCATTACTTTGTGATAGCTTTTTGGGCCGCTAAGCTTAAAATACCAAAGAATTTAGATGTCCGAGATTACTTCCATCTCTATATGAATAAATGTCCAAACAAATTTGGAATCAGTGGACATGATCAAAGCGAGTGAAAATATTTTACTCCTCAGATTCTTCAGCAGCTGGAGGAAAAATAATAATGTTCACTTTGTGCAGGTCTGAAGAAGAATCTCCACCTCTTAGAACAAGTGATTTTCCACTGGACTGCACATTGTTGACATCAAATATGATTAGTGATTACATAATTTACTTCTCACTTCTATTTTTGTTTAATACACATTGTGTGTAGTAGGGCTGGACTATGAAACAATAATGTATTGTGATAGATATGTGTTCAATTTCAATAGAAAATACATTTGATAAAACACAGAATATTTACTGAAGTTTGATCCAGAACTGCACAGCATTCTGGGAGACGTAGGCACTGTGGAAAGGCTTTAGCTGTTCAACCTCTCATTGCTAGCTAAGCAAGGTTGGTGGCATCAACTCACTCACTCTTTGGTAACCTAGCAACAACATGTTGAGTATATTCTCACCATCGTGCCTCATAACAGCCTAAAACAACAACAACAAAATGGCATGGAGTGAAAATTATTTCAGATATTTAAAACAAAAAACTAATCAATAATTATAAGAAACACTTATATTGTGATACATTTTTCAGCCATGTTGTCCAGCCCTTGTGTTTAGACCTTTATCCTTCAGGACAACCGTACACAATCTTGAAATCAGTTTAAATCCTAAATCTAATTGGTGATAATATAATTATTTCTTAACAAAGGGACACACTTTTTTGGCTTGTTGTCAAAACTCATCCAGGATTTCTGTACAAAAGTTACTTCTTCGAAAACACACACCTACTGTACATTGCTGCTTAGTATGATCATTAATGGGCCTGTAGGTTACTTTATCTCCCTTGTGTTTTTGGTGCTGCACCATGGAAAAGAAAAAGTGTTTCTGTTGCTGTTAACATGTACAGTTCTTGCAGGAGGCCTAGAAGGTCGCTGGGTATCCCTACTGTGTGTCCAGGTTAGGTTTCAGAGAAGAACTTGACATGTTTCGTTTGATTTTGTTGTCATTTTCATTTTACATCTACTTTCGATGCCACTCAAGCAGCGAAAATAACACTTTGATTGAGGTAATCCTAGCAGAGCTTTGAATGGATGTTGCACTGATGTGAAGGCTTGTCTGGAATTAGAAGGAGGAAAATGAAAATAAAGTAAAGCCTTGAGGCAGATCCAGAAGCACAATGTTTGACATGACCTGACTTGTTATGAGGCTCATCTCTGTGGGGTTCAGGGCTAAAGTGACTGGGCTGCATGTTTGAACAGACATAAAAGCCCTTTTGATCTCCAGGTTAAAAACCAACAACTGTTTTTGAGAGGAGAGTCTATAAAGTAATATGGAAAGCAACTTAATATTGCTGGAAACCTTATGAAAAATACATAAAACATTGAAAATATGTAGTTTTTCTAACTGTCTCAGTTTCTTTAATTCCCACTTTTCTTTGGCTGAAGCAGACCTTGGCTCAGTTCAAATGCATATGTGAACACCAAGAGGACCAGAGACTGCTACAAAAGTAGGAAGTGGACAACAGCGCAGGCCATTGTGGGTAAACTAGAGTTTTTTGCTTTTTAAATTGCCATGTTTCCACTAAGCAAATGTAGTTTCAAAATATCAAATTGCACAATTATATGGCTGGTTATGTTTCCAACATAACTACTGTCTATGTATTTAGACATTCCCATCTTTAATGTTCCTAAAACATTCTTCCCTTTGCTACTGTGTAAAATAAGCTGACGCAAATGGAGAACCAGCAACCATCAAATCCCACCGTTAGTGGCTCTCTTAAAAAACCTGAAAGGGTTAGATTAGTCGAAGCTTTACCTTCCATTTCCTAGAGTGGCTTTAGGAAGATTATAACACAGGAGCCTGTTGTCATATTGCAGCTCAACCTCACAGAGGTCAGTCGGAGATTTTCAGATCAAACAGATAAACAGGAGCATCACAGATACTGTACATACTTGATACTTAATGAGGGACCGACGGGCTTTTCTGGCTTCTTGGGTGGAATGGGGACCGGCTTCTTGGGTGGGGTTGGTGCAGGAGGTTTATAGAGTTTCGGCTCTGGAGTGTGCTTGTCACCTGAAACACAGTCACAGTGGAGGGAAAAAAACTTGCTAAATGAACTGTGTTTCACCTTTCTGCCTCTAATGCCTAGTAATTTAAGAGAAGCGATGCAAAGACATATAGCACAGCCTTATTTATGAAGAGCTAAATGGATCAATAACAAGGGGATCTGCTGATGTTTATCAGACACTCAACTTTCAGTGAACCTTTCATATAAAAAAAGAACTATTCTTTTGCTTGAATTGTTTTTTCAATTTTCAGACCATTGCTTTTAAACTACTCTGTGCAAAAACAGCAAAAGAAAACCTGTAGAAGCTTAACTCGGCAACTCTGGGAAACAATTCCAACATAAGCAGAAAGTCAGGAACCACCAGTGATGCTCAGGTGAAAACTGAAACAGTGGGACCGAGAGGAGCAGCCATCATTGCTTTTTTTTCCAATGGCACAGCTGCTAATCTGCTGCTCTCCCATTTTAAACAAGCCTTATGGGATAATTCAAGATGAGCTCAGAGAAGTGCGGTGCAGATGCATGGAAGGACTGAGTGTTCAGTCAGAGATGTAGAGTGAGACAGAAAAAGATAGAGAGAAAGATAGAGATATAGAAAAAAGAGAGAGAAATAGAGACAGAAATAAATTAAGATAAAGAGATGGAGAGAGAAAAAGAAAGCAATAGAGCAATAAAGAGAGAAAGAAAGAGATGGTGAGAGAGAGAAATCGAGATAGATGGAGATACCGACAGAAATAGATAAATAGAGCTAAAGAGACTGAGAAAGATAAAGAGAGAAAGAGATAGAGACAGAGATAGAAATAGAGACACTTTTTTCAAATTTGGTATTTTGACATGTGTTATGATGACCAAGATTTAAATGAATCTTTTTGTCAGACAAATGGCCTTTAGTGCACTGTTCGGCTCAAACTGGACGGAAATGCTTTTCAATCTTCAAGTGACTTTACATGTAAAAACAAAAAGAATTCCCATCTGCTACTGTAGTGTCTCTTCAACACCTTTCTTATTCTGGGAAATTCAAAAGCTATTTTACATTTGCTGTTGTACCAAACCAAAACTAATCTTGGCCCCAAATAGAGGTAGTTTTACATGTGTTTGTTGATGTGGAACATCTAAGTGTGACAAAGATGCAGGAACAGAAAAAATGCAATAAGGTCAGGGGAAGTGATATACGATGCCATTTTTCATGGCATCGTATGCGCTGAGCTGTGACTTATGTACACTATTACACCCACGGACAAGCATAATGATAAACTGCATTTGTGTCATTATTAAAGAACTGAATCTAACACGAGTAAACAGAGTAAAAAAAAAAGTAAAGAGCCAATAATGTGTCCTTGGGGGACTCTGCATGTGATGAGGTCTGATAGTCATAAAAACTAACTGAGCTTGACAGCAGATTTCCTGTATTTTAACTAAAATCTAACCTGTTTTTAGATGTAGTGCTTCACCACCACAACGCTGCAGTTAAGGAAAGAGAATTACAATAAATGTAGCTTGAGGACTTAAATGAACAAGTTAAAAGTGAGCACTGAAAGAAATGTGAGCAGGAAAGGTTGCATGTGGTATTAATAGAAACCCAATGTCTGATCACTACAGATGATTAACAAACATATTTTTGATTCATCTTGGTAGATGAAGTTCAAAAAGTGGAGAAGGAGGTTTTTATAATTTCAGATATATTAATTAAATGATTTATTTTCCTTAGAAATGGACAATAACCAAGATTAGTTTAAATTGCTGTTAATATTGATGTTTGTCTTCCATCAGAGAAATTCAGTCCTGAACATTGCACCAAAAGTGTGACACGTGTCTAGCAAATAAAAAGTGATGCTTGATTTATAAATGATGACAAGGTCAAACTGTAACAAAAGAGAAAGCTGACCTAATTTAAAATGTCCTCCAAGGCATACAATGTTACAGGATCATCAATTCTGCTTCCCAAATTTCTGGAAGCTCAGAAGTAAAAATGCTGACTCTGTCAGCATGGAGGAAACGTTCTACCAGTCTGAAGGGTTTTTAAAAAAATTTTTTTAGATGAACTGGCAGTGAAAGTGCTGGGTTTGACCATCGTTTTCTGGATGTAACAGGGCAGCTGGGAACAGATTCAAGAATTTTTCCTAGCCTACAATAAAAGAAACCTGGTTGTTGGGTAACAAAAAAAGTAAAGTTTCACCATCAATCATCATTACTATAAGTACAGCTAGCAAGCTATTAGCCACATGTCTGTAACACAATAGATATTAACAAACAGCTAAAATCTCTGTACGAGTATCAAGAGTAGAACTACAAACAGTTATGATATTTACGCAACAAGCATTAAACAGTATTTCTAAATTTAATGGGACTATATTGTATTTTCTTAAGTTTATGTGTCAAGCTTAGGGCTGGGCGATAAAACGTTAGCAATATGTAATGCGAATTAAGTTTTTCTCAATAGATGTGTGAGAAATGGTTGATATAGTAATATGTAGAAAAGATGATTATCCAATGATAAGAGTTCCTCTGCCCTGAACCAATCATGAGGCTGGAATTTAGTCACGCAAAGTTAAGTTGACACCAGTGACGTGCGGTCAGGGGAGGCAGGTGAGGCAGTGCCTCACCAGCCATCATGGAAAGAAAGAAAATATATAATCATAAAGTAATTTAAATTGCTATATTCATCCGGTGGTTTGTACTAAAAAATATTTATTTTTCATGTAGCTTCACCAATTTCGATTTTTATTTGTTCAAAATCGCTGAATTTTCTTATTTTCCCATTCAAATGCTTGGAAGCGATGCCGGTGAGGCAGCAGCGAGCTCTGCCTCACCTTGGATTGCGCAACCCCTGGCTCTGCGCTGGCTGCTAAGCGGAGAGAGCATGTTGCTGTACGGCGTCAATAAAATGGTTTAAACAAATTTAATATGTGAACTTATTTCCAATAATTTAGCTTATGTATATAATGTACAGTGCTTTTTGTCACCAACTGTGTTTGTGTAACGTGTTTCGTGTAATGAGCGATTATAAACGGCAGAGAACAGGTTCGAGGTGAGGCAGGCAGTTCTCTTGCCTCATGGCAGGGGGCGCTCAAGATCCCAGACGTTCGTCTTGTTCACTCCTCAACTGTCGAGTAAGTGACAGCGAGCTAGGCTAAACGATTCGGGAAGCAAGTCAAGTGCAGCGATAGATTTTGTGAGCTACAGTTTGTATGTGTAAGGATGCAGAAGTGAAACATAACCTGTAAACTGCTGTCAATCTATGCATCTATTTGCAAATCTGATTCTGATGACGTCAGTGCCTCACCAGCTATGAACCTCACCGCACGTCACTGGTTGACACATATAGCACAGTAACAGGTAGACATGCTAACGACTAATGTTTGTGCAGCTGTAGTTTCTTACTTCAAGAAACAAGTAGGACATGAAAGGTAAAAAAAGAGGGAAAAAAATGAGTGACCCGAAGGAAGAAAAGACGGACTACACAGCAAATGACATGGAGGTGTTTTTGCCATTTAAAGTCAGACAAACAAAACAAAGTAGCGCCCACAGCAAATTATCTATTTATTTATCCAAAGCAGCTGTATGATGTTCAATGACATGTTTAGCATATAAAAATGCATTTTTTAAAATCAAAAATAACCTTTTGAAATTTTCATATCTCACTCAGAGGTACCAGGTATCATTATAGTTTGACAAATATAGTTCTATTTTATACTATTGTGAAATTTTTTTGTGTGTCATTACAACTGTGACAGGTTTTGGTTTTCTGTTTCATTTTAAAGAATTAGATCAAGATACACATTTGTCTCAACTTTGTGTATAACTACCATAAAACCATAGTATTTTCACTTTAGCAAATTTTAGTAATTTTAAAACCTTTCTAAATTAGAGAAATTTAAATATGTAAGACTAACAAAAATGACAAAGGAAACAGAAAAGTTTAACCTAACTATACATTTAACTTACAATATTTAAGCAACAGTTATCTATTGAATCAACTGTAAACCTTATTTTAAATTAATGCTAGCAAATAAAAGGCCCAGGTTTGCAGGTGGCAGCAAAGAGAAAAACCACCTCCATGTTTTCAAAAAGATTGTTAAAGTTTGGAAAGATATGCATCACTAAAGCACCAGCTTCAAGTGAAAGCACATGAAAGTGAAGTTTGTTGACAGCCCGCAGAGATGAATTCAGACAAAAATGTCAGCTGCTGTAAAGAGATGGATGGATGAGAGGAGACAGTTGTGACTGGGAGTCCAGTTGTACCTCGCTCATCTGGTCTGAAGTTGATAGACTTCCTCTCCACGGCCGGGGGTTCTGGCTTGGAGGCTGAAAAATGAAACATGATACAGAGAGTAACCTGGACGTCCGACAAGACTCAAACACTTGACAGACAGTGAGGGGGAACATACACAACCACAGGTGATTTACATTAGAAACTGGTCTCACCCAATGAGACCAGTGTTCATTTGAATCTGCTCAGCAGTTTTGTCAGAAAGACATTGAATAAACAGGAAGTTTGCACGCAGAAATCGTTCTCTCTGGTGCCCACAGCAAACTGGAACACAGTGCATGTGTAGCTAGGCTGTGAATGAAATGATGCGACGCTTATGAGCCAAACAGGAAAACCTCAACGTGTGCGAGCGTGCTGCTAACTGCAAGAGGTGGTAAGGCTGTTTTACAGTAAGGGACAACCATCTAAAATTTGCCCCATGGCATACAAAACTATTATATGTTGCACTTTTGAGTCAAATTTCCACTCTGGAAGATTAGATCTTGTTCAATAGTGATGTTAAAATGTTAAAGGTTAAGTTTTTAGGCTTGAAATAAAATTTCTTAAAGGTTTATTAAATGTATTTTCCTAAAGGTGGATCCACATCAGGCCTCCTTCACATCATACTAACGGCTCCCACATGTCAATCGGCATTTATTTATTGTAGTTGCTTTCATCATAGGTGATGAAAATTGCATAATTTTGTTCTCCTCCCCTGTTTGCGGAAACATGTTACCAACATTACAACTAATGTTACATTACCAACGTAAAGTGATATTGTCCAACAAAAATCCTAAAATCATACGTGTTTACCAGCCTTTTTTTGTCTTATAAAAAAATCTTGAAAAAAGCTTCAATGTTTTAGCAAAAATTGCCTTTTTGACTCCAGGCTTGAGTCTATTTATTTTGGCAGAGCTCTGTCTGATGTGTTCTGTGATTGGTCAGACGTTTGTGGCTGTGTTTTACACAGAAATGTGCTTGGACATAAATGTTGACATTTTGCTTCAACTAGTGCGCTTCCACTATCTGCTTTTGTATCTGCAGGGGACATAAATACTTCTGAGGAACATTTATCAAACCATCGCTGTGTAATTATGTGAGTAATTATGCACATTGATGGAATTTATTAATTGATTGACTGTTTTTATTTAAATGGGACAGTGTATATTAATGAATGTACAATGTTGTTGTAAATCTACTGGGTTTAGCAAAATGCTAATTTCCATCTGTACTACCAGAAAACAAACACCATATACAAACACTCATACAATTTTATACAAATAAGAAATATAGTAAAAAAAACAAACTATAGACCCTTTACTGCATGACCTCACCCATCTCCCTGCTGGAGGGCAAAAAGGCAGCTTGCCAACGATGACTACCAGTGTTTTTATCTATTATCAACATAATGTGCTAAATCTTAAATCCACACGTGATTTATAAAAGAAAAACACAGTGCTTTGCTACTAAGTGTCAACACTAAGACTACTAGATAAGGTCAGGAAAACGTTTTGATTAAAAAAAGAAAGTGAGCGAAGTAGTTCAGTTATGCTAGCTTGACTTCGATAGCCTTAACTTGTAGATGTGCTGTGGAATTCAATGTGTTTTGGTTCAGTTTAAAACAGAAAAAATGGCATGGAAAAGTTTGGGAAGCCCTCATGTACTGTGAGATTACATCATAGTGAGGATGCGATGCCTGTGACAGTAAAATTATGAGACCATCGCTGGAGAAATAACTATCTGGTTAATACCGGGAGCACAGAGCTGTCACAGCTGCCTTCATGCTGGAAGCGAGGTTTCACATACATACTAACAATCCGACGGCATTTGAGTGGAGGTCCTGGAGGACGGTCCTAACTCGATGCGACAGCAGGCTTACAGACCTGGTTAAGATCTCCAGTCCTGGAGAGAAAGCCTGCAGTTCAGCATCTGCTTATCCATGCTAGACAAGCCGGTTCGTGCTCTTTGACAAACGGTTTTCTGATGCCTCCCAGTAACTTTTTTTGGAAGTTGTCAGAATACGGCTGACTTAAAACTGGAGCCAAGACACCCCGGTGGAATTATGGATGTCAAAACCGGGAACATCTAAAGAATCCTCAGAAGGAACGAGAAGCCTGAAGCACCCCGCGTAAATGTTGTTAGCTTTGTGACCTGACTTTGACTTGTGAGAAACGACAGTTGGCCTTCCCAACCAGATACACAAGGAAGAACTTTTAATAAAATAGAGAGGTTAAAATGTTCTTTACCTAGTGGAGGCGGTTTCCTTGGCAGTTTCTGACAAAGAAAAAAAGGCAGAAAATGTGTCAGCATAACAAACCAAAAACTGACTTAAAGGTAATAGCAACTGAAGACAAACTGCTCAACTTAAGACAAAATGATGCAGTTTTGAAACTTTTCTTGACAAAAAGTATTAAGTCATTTATTGTATTACTTTTCTTATTAAAACTATCCCAACCATTACATCTGCTTTTATGATAGCTTGTTTTTCCTCAATAGTAATTTAAAATCAGCTTTCCTGTTCAACTCTAATTTATTATTTCTTAAAAAGGGGCAATACTATGTATTTCCAGCCACAATAGTGCCATTTTATAACACAATTAAGTAACTAAGTTACTTTCAGTTGTTATAAATGCACTATAAATATCAAATATGACTGAAAGAAAACTTGACTTTGTTACTGAATGCCTGGAAATTGGGCCTCTGTCTCTTTAAGAAACTCCTGCTCTTTCTGAAACTTAATCTTCAGGAAGTCATCACAACATGGCTCCTCTATTAACCCTTTAACAATGTTTTTACCACCGTTGCACTGAGAAGTAGCTCCTATAATGAGCTCAACACATATTTCACTAGTTGCTAATTGATGCTGGCTAGTTTGAAGGAGTTGAACGGTCTGTGAGGCAGAAGATTGGAAGCTTGGAAACTCTGAGAAAGAATTTCGTCTTGTAGATCGGTATAGGTCCAACCAGGCGTTTTGCATGGTTGAATGGTTGCCATGGAGATTAACAGAGTCCTCAAACATGCATGAAAGAATCAAGGCAACACTCCATGTATGATTTTGATGAGGGGATAACATTATAACAAGATACAAAACTAAAAAAGTACATTTAAATCTCAATTTAACCTTAGCTGCAGTAAGTGACTTTAATAAAAAAAAACAATTAACATATTTATTAAAATTCTCATTATATTGTGACAGCATAACATAAAACAAACATGTGAAGTGGAAAAACAACTTTTTCTCATATAAAAATATGAAGGAAAAATTTTCTGGGTCGAATACTTTGGCATAAGCGAGTAATTGTAGCTCCAAGAAATAGTCGAAGCCTACATAACCTTTGGGTTTACTCTTCTGTGAAGATGAATAATATGCATTGCTGTGATCATCATCAATGACAAAGTAACTGCTCAAATTTTAAACGTTATTTTACTACATCATAAAACTCAAGCATAAAAAAACGCATCAGAAATGACTCTTGCTGGTGTTGCTGACTAAAATATCTTGATTTTCCTGAAGTCAGCCAGAGTCTGTCAGAAAGAAAGTGTGTTCTCAGCATCTTCATCTTACCTCCTCCACTTCTGGCTTAGCCAGTGATTTCAGAGATCCCCTTGGTGGTGGTGCCTGGAACAGAAACAAGAACATCAAATAAAGTTCCTGTGATATGGAAACCAGCAGGAGGGTGTCAGATATAGCTCAGATATTTCACAGGAACACAAAGAGACAGTGAAGAGCGCTTAGTCTTGCACTGGACTCTAATATTAGCTCTTCCATTGATTTTTCTCCCATCCAATAAGTGCTTCATGCCAATCTGCCACCTGATCAACGTCCTATTCTTATTAAACAAAAATGCTATTAAGGATATCAAATAGGAACATCTATATTTGGGCAATCTCTCTGTGATGAGGAATATTCTAGCTATGGACATGTTGCAGCAAGGCATCATGAGTGTTAGGCCCTGACCCAGCTCCCTGCTGGAGGGCAAAACGCTGCTGGCTGACTGACGATGACTGCCATTAGTTTTAGCTGTCAAGTTGTCAATATAATGCGCAAAATCTTAAATGTGATTTATAAAACAAAAAAGGATGCAGTGCTTTGATACCAATTGTCAACACTAAGACTACTAGATAAGGTCAGGAAAAAGTTTTTGGTTCAGTTACAAAATAAAAAATGCGACCTATACACCAACTCTGACAAATCATAAATAGATCAGATGTTTAAATTAGCTAACATTAGATTAGCTAATAGCAGTGGTAACTAATCTGCCACAGTGGTCACTCAATAATTGCAAAATAAACATCTAACTTAAAATCATAAAACTGTAACAGACTGCATGTTCTGTTCTTTGTGTGGGAAATGTTTATGTGTTTTTTTGATGTTGAATCCTGACACATATAGTGGTGTTGTTGTCAGTTGCTATGGCAATGAGTCTGTGACTAGCATAGCCCACACAAAGGGCGATAAAAAAAAATACAAATGGTTTTGAGTTGTTCTTAAATGTTTTTTCTGCATTAATTTTCCCTTTCCTGTGGCGCAGAGCACCAAATTAATACCTACATCTGCAGGTTTTATTTAGTACAAGGGATTGCTCTACCGTGACAATGCAGCTATGGATGGCATGCAAAAGAATAGTGTTTTTGCCCTCCAGTGATGTGCGCATGTGCAAAATTTCCAGATGTAAACAACAACATGTGATGGATCTAAATGTGAGCCTGGTGACTGTCAGGGAAAAGTTATTCATTATTTAAGCAGCAGATTCTAAACCTGAACTTGCTAATTTTCATCTTCATCTCATGAGTTTGTTAAAACTCCATGTGAAGGCAGAAGAATGGAAGGCGCTGATGGGCTCAAACGTCTCACCTCCTTCTCTGCTTCAGGAACGATTGTAACAAAGTTGTTAGGGAAGACCCCATCTCTGCCTCCGACCTCCCCCCTCCACCACCCAGGTTCACCCGTGTCCTGTCAGAGAAGGCATCACTGGAGTCAGTTTTTAAAACGGCGTGCTTTTTATTTCCTAGGGAAAAAATTAAAAGTCGAATTGATTGCCAATTTCTCCTGGGATCCACAAGATGGCAGCAGGTTACCAACCACACACAGTGCTCTTTCAGGCTGTTTCCATCAGTCAGTACAATGAGTCAGTAGTAGCAAAACATGACACTAGAGCTGAAGCTAATTACTATTCTACTAATAATTTATCCAAACAAAAAACTGGGGACTTATTACTTAACCACTTTTATTTTATGCAATATTGGACACATATCAATATGTTTTTTAGTAAATTTAGTAAAAAAGCAATTTCCTCTTGGGGATCAATAAAGTATATTCTGTTCTACTCTAAAAGATGCCTAATAAAAACAACGTAGCATTTCTTTAGTAAACACTTGATCATTTGTAGCAAAGAATGCATCTGCGACAACAACAAAAATCCCTGAAGCAACTTCTCTCTGGGTTCTCTCCGGGTACTCCGGCTTCCACCCACAGTCCAAAAAGGCGTGAGTGTGTGTGTGCATGGTTGTGTGTCCTGTCTGTCTCTGTGTTGCCCTGCGACAGACTGGCGACCTGTCCAGGGTTGACCCCGCCTCTCGCCTGGAACGTTAGCTGGAGATAGACACCAGCACCCATCTCGACCCCTCTAACGGACAAGGGTGTAAGAAAATGGATGGATGGATGGTTTAATAGAATTTCAACTAGGTGAAGCTAAAACTGCCACTTGACGAGTTTGGTTAAAACATATTCACGGACAAAGAAGATTCTTTTCTTATCATTTTTAATGCAAAAGGTATACATTTTTTGCTTAGTTTTGATTTAATTGTTGCTCTGAGTTTGGGCTTCTTTTAGAAAATGGCATTTCTGGAGACTGTATCCTTCGGTTAATTATTAATCGATTATTAATTATTTCAATAATCAATTCATCACTATTAATTGTTCAGCCTTACATGACATTGCCATGTTGTATTATCAAATATTGTGATGAAAATGTGTAATTTATGCAGCCAGTGACTCACTTTCACACTTTTGAAGGACTGGAACTCTTAATCATAATGAATAGATTTTTAAAATACTAATCAGTTAATTTAGTAATTGATTAATCGTTAAGTGGAGTATACAGACGTACAGACTTTACTCTAATTTCTTATATATTGCAGAGAAGCCATCTCATATGTTGTAAGCTACTCGGTATGCAAGGGAATAACAATTTGCCGCTCAGACTGACAACAGCTGCAACAGCAAGGAGCTCACACATTCACACTTTGACAGAAGGATGCAGAAGTCATGATTAAAGGTGTCCAAGGTGATGACAGCTTTCTTGTCTTTATAACTGACGAGTTGGCAGGAATAATCTTAGGAATATTTCCATAAAAATAAATCAAACCACTCACTAAGTCAAATATTTGGAAAACAAGACTGTGGGCCTGGATGCTCACCTTGCTCAGGATGTGGACCAGCTCTCCTTCCTTGAGGCTCAGCTCGTCCTCGTTCTTGCCCTCGTAAGCATACTTGACTTTACAGAACTCCTTCGCCGAGGGAGCTGCACATAACAAGACGATGTACAATAACTAACACAAACACGACAAAACACAGCCGGAAATACGCATAAGAACATGACGGAGTTCAGCTTATGCAGCTTTAAAGTTCTGATCTCTCAGTGGAAATTTCTGCACATTCTTGGCAAAACAGTTTCAGAGAAGACTGGTTGCGCATCATAGTTTAAGCCTCACCACAGATTCTCAACTAGATTCAAGTTTGGTCTTTACTGTTTGCTTTGGATTGATTTTGTGCTGGCAGGTGAACCTTTGCACCTGGTCTCTGACGAACATTCCCTCAGCATGATACTGACACCACCATGTTTGAATGTCATTGGCATTAGAAAAAAAGTTTAATTTTAGTCTAAAATGTTTCCTGTGTCATTTACATGGTCTGCTGCATTTCTTATCCTTTTCTATTTGAGCTTCTCAAATAAGGTCCAAATTAATGGAATGCAGGAATAATACCTGTAGACTTTTTTTTGTGTGTTTGACACACACCTCCCCCAAATTTCATTAATGAAAACACTTTTCAAAGTATTGTGTTTCACTCTATAGAAAAGATACAATGTAGTTACAAATTTACACCACTAGGTGTCACAGTTGCACAATTTAAGCTGAGATCAAAGACTCCTTGTTAGTAATCACTAAGAAAAAAATCTACAACCATTCTCATGCAGTGGGCATCCACGTGTTATTTTAAAATATATTTAAATTTGGTATTTGAAGTAATATAGAATCATGCAACGTACAGGAAGGTCATTTCCAACCACCTCGAGTCACAGAAAGCAATGAAGATGTCAGCGTGCGACTCACATCTTCTCCGACCAGAAAAAAAAAACTACATACAAAATTGAATAGCCCAAATTTAAAACCTTTGATTAGCGTATTTAAGGCTAACTTAAATGTTTAAAGTGCAATTCAAACATTTTAAGGCCTCTATTTTGAATTACTTCAATCAAAATTAAATTAATTTTGATGTGAGGACACCATGAAAAGACTATGAACAAGAGAACAAAACAGGGCAAACTTAAGAGCTGCTCCCACCTTGAGCAGCACAACTCTGCAACAATGTATTGAATGTTTTCAATGTATTAACAAGGCAGGTTTGCCAGTTGTATCATTCATGTTACAGTTTCATGCTGTAAACGGGTTTTACCTTTGTGCTTGCCATCTACTTCCACCCTCTGGGAGTCAGTCATGTTGGGATGGGCAGGCTTTGCGGCTGATGGTAATGATGGGACTGGCTAAAATGAAGCAGACCATACAGATGGGAGTGATTTATCGGACATGAGTGAAAATGTGGCTTTGCGCGGAGGAGTCTTATCTGGAAGACAATAGATACATGGAATACGAATGTCTTCCGCTTGTAGAAGCTGAATGTATGGCGACTAGAGATTAGAACTAATGGAAGTGGTGGGAAAAATCGGAGCCACAACTACGGTGCTAGCTTAAACCTGCCGCTGGTTCAGCACACAGGTAGGAGACAGGTGGATCAATGTCATATGAGAAAGTCTGTTGCTAAAAAGAGAAGAGAGCATGCCACATGTGGTGAGGAGCAGAGGACAGTGAGGAGAGTTTAGTGGTGAAACAGTGTGACGGCTGATGTGAAGAGAGACAGACAGAGAGAGAGAGGAGGGGAGAGTTTCAACACAAGGTTAAACTCTACACTATTTAAGGAGGAGTGTTAATAGTGTCAGACAGCAGAAACACTGCATCAGTTTCTATTTGATATGTCAAGGTCAAAAATAGAAACCGAACAAGGATAAAATAAACCTGGGTTTGTGTTTATTATATAAAATTAGTATCTAGTCTGATGAGTCAGCATAAACTCATCAGTTTATGTATTGGGTCTTTGTTAGACGTTTTAGGTAAACATAGAGAACTAAGGATCTGAACATACAGTATTTTGTACAAACTAATAGGAAAATGTTTCCAGTATCACCACAAATGTGCCAAATCAGCAGAAAGACTGACAGCATGGTATGGGACATATTCAGAAGTCAGCTATTGTAGTAGAATTTAGGGTTGCTTGTGGTGTAGCTAGATGACTAAATACAGAGACCATTAGACCTCATGGAAGTCATCCTAAATGGGCATGATCTCAACACTGGGACCTCTGCTGCACACCTTTTCTTCAGACAGTTTCCAGATTGATTAGAAAGATTAAATGTTTCTTATGACACAGTCTTAAAAAATGTATACGATATCTTCCACGTCTTTGTGGTTGGGTCGCAGAGGCAGCAGCCTAATCAGAGGCCAAGACTTCCCTCTCCCCAGTCACTTGGTCCAGCTCCTCTCTGGTGAGGTATCCCATAGCCACCTCCACTGGCTCATCTTGATAAGAAGAAGCAGCGGCTCTGGATGGCCAAGCTACTCACCCAATCTCTAAGGGACAGAGCTCACACCCTACGGAGGAAACTAATTTTAGCTGCTATTATCACTAATCTTGTTGAGATAGATGAGGGTAGGAATTGACATCCAATAGCAAACCAAGAGTTTTCCCTTACTGGTCTGTCTTTACCATGAGAGACTAGTACAGTGCTCACCAATCCACCTCATTCATGAACAACACCTCCTAGATCTTTACACTCCTCTGCTTAGGCAGGACATGGAGAGAGTCCTCTACCTTCTCCAGCTCTAGATCATTGTCTCAGATCACAAGGTGCCAATTCTCTGTCTTAAAAACCACCAAGACGCTACTTCTCCCCTCCCCAAGCAGCTCACAGTAATAAAATCTAGTGTTGCTGCCATGTCATAGCTACTATTGTTTCTGGAGAAACTGGAGTATATCTTGGCCAAATTTAGAACCAAGAAGCACTCCCTCTCCTCCACCCGCTGTGAGCGGTCAGTCAGCTGAAGGATGGGAACTTTCCGGTATTTTTCCTTTGCTAAAACAAACAGAAAGTTGGCTGTTTGTAAAGATTCAGGATGCCTCCTTTTTAAAGGGAATAATGTTTCGGAATATTGGTTGCATGCCCTGAGAGTTAGCATATTTGCTAATAAACAGCTCATTTGAGGCAATGTTTTGGATAAATAGGCAAATAGAAGGGCAACACCTTGCACAAGAATTGGTATTTCTTTAAAACTACTAGAGAAATTCTTGCTACAGTAGCTTAAAAACTGTAGCACCCAAGTTTTTTGCACTTAGGGTTAGTTACACCCTAAGTTTGTTCAAAAAAAAAACTTGGGGTGCATTCACACAAGCTCTGTTTAGTCCACTTTAATAAAACTCCAGTTCGTTTGCGTAGAAAGCCCGGTTCGTTTGGGGAGGTGTGATTGCAGAATCGAATTCTGATGTGGATCAAAAAACATGAACTCTTGTCTGCCTACATACCCAAGTCTAGGTTCGGTTGAAGTGAACTCTGCTTCGGTTCAAATGCATATGTGAATGCCAAGCGGACCAGAGACCTCTCCTGAAGCAAAAAGTGGACTGTAGTGCAGGGCATTCTGGGTAAATACAGCCAAACAAACACATATCTAACACTAGCTAGATACGAGAAATACGAGAAATGCTACAACCACTAAAATCTGAAGCCACTCCATTTTTGTTTCTAATTTTGTGAAGAAGGAAGTTGCGCTCACTGTCATGTTCAGAGGTATTTTTCAGTGGTTCATCAGAAGGTGAACGAGTTGATCAAATGGTTTAGTTTGTTTAACAGTGCAGTGAGAAAGAGAACTGCAATAGCTGAAAATCAAAAAAATGTTGTAAACTTTGGTCCTCAATCAAACAATGATCTCTTGATGGTCCATCTACTGGACTATCAGGTCAAAACACCCTAAAAGGCCCATTTAAGTAAACTAGAAAACCAGCTAAAACCTGAAGAAGGTCAATTCTTTTCAACCAGAGGGACTGAGCTATACTTTCTGCTTGCTTTGAGAATCAGACCAGGCTACAGTTTCTGAGAAGAAGACAAATATTTCCCCTTCATGTGAGTTGGACAAAAGTTTACACTTTAGCAAAGTGAGAAACGTGTTGGGCAAGACAATATCTGGTCAATCAAGTACCCCATCACACCCTCTCTTTCTGCTTTATCTGACCAGACATACTTTGCTTGTGGACAACAATAGTTTTATCTTAAGTTCTGCATATCGTAGCAAAACTCTATCCGGAGTCTTCGTGAAGCTCTACTGTCATTGCTTCTCTGTTATACTAGAACTTGAACCGCTTGATGGTCAGACCACAGGTCGGGTAGAGCAGGAATGGCTAAACCTCAATCGAATTTCTCAGGGAAATCTGTTAAAATACATGGTTCACAAAGAGTTGCAGGGCCAAACAAGTTTGTCATCATTACCTCTACAGATGACACAACCATCATGGGCAGGTGGCCATGCTTTCTTCTTAAAGAAATGGATAACTCTCTCGTCATACTGCTGGATGGGAATTCGTGAGGGTTAAAGTTTGCCCCCTTCTAGTTTCTGCAGTTCATACATATGATCACAATGATCACACACTTCTGCTAGAGCACCAGACAGCATAAGAAGTGCAGCAGTGCTTTATGTCCAGAGCACTACAGAACGGGAGATGAGATGGAAGCAATGCAATACCTGCCTGCAAATCCACAGGAAGAAACAGAAGATAATCTGCACTTGTGCTGATGAGAGCAGAAATAAGTGTGTTCACAACAAACGCAAACCAGACATGAATTTTAATGGAGTCATCAGGAGTGTGAGTGTTCAGCTCTAAGGGGGTTTTCCTAACCTGTGTACTCAGATTAGTGAGAACCAGAGATGGTTCTGGACACTTCGATCCAGTGTTTCTACATGTGATACCAGCCGTACCTGAACCGGACCAGCTTTGTCTTTCTCTTGGTCTTTGACTTTCCTGTCCTCTGTGCTGGGGTTGGACTGCATTCTTAGTTTCACCGGACCGTCTCTGAAAATGTTTCCGAAGCCGACGCCTATGATCCGCCTGGGCTGATGGGTGGCTCCGTTTCCCGAGTCCGGCTGAGGAGATGTGGGAGTGGCAGGTGGTTCTGTTCCACTTCCGTCTGCAAGGAGACCCAACAAAGTCAGATGAACACGTTGCTGCGATCTCCTCCAGTCCTGCATTGTCCAACATTGACCATCTACAAAAAGGAACGGAGCAGACTGTACTATTCTTGGGGAAGTTCAGATCCTTCGGTGTTTTACTTTGGATTAATCCTGCAAGTTACAAAGAACTTGTAATTTATTGCACATGTCAAGTTCTAAATTAGGATTAACTTGACATTGAAAGCTTCAAAATTAGATTTAAATGCTGTAATTCCAATAAAAAATACTGAATGATGACTTGGTTCTATGAGCGTCGGACCACACTACAACCAATAAGAAGACTCTAGAAGCAGACTTTGAAGACTTCGGATAAAAAAAGTATCAAAGATAATTGTATGATATTACATAAATATGACTTTTTGAGTTGTGAAGACATGATAATTTATTCAGATGTCATTACTTATATATAAACTACTTCAAGGTTTGGCTCCCCCATCGCTAATAAAAGACTTTGCCCAATTACATTTACAATCAAACATAAATACAACAGCAGTTAGGAGGGAAGACTGTAAAATACTATTTAGGGAAAATTCTTTCAATCAGTTTTATTTTATGTTTGGGCTTCAAATCCTTGAAATACTCTGCAGTTAGAACTAAGAAATGATACATCACTGAACTGTTTCAGTCATGTACAGTGATGTAAGTCACTTAAGCATTATCAACTAGACCAGTGGTTCTCAAATGGGGGTACGCACACCCCTGGGGGTACGTGGAGGTACTGCAGGGGGTACGTGAAGCTTTTCAAAATATCTTTAAAAAATCAGTAGGCTCTTGGGAAAAATTATTTTGTAAAAAGTTCAATAAAATATAAATGTGTGTTCATGCACTGAATTTTATATTCAGTATTTACAGGGTATTTACAGCACTGTACCTCTTTTTTATTCCAAAAATGTTTTGCCCGTGTCAGGGGGTACTTGACTAAAAATATATTTTTAAGGGGGTACATCACTGAAAAAAGTTTGAGAACCACTGGACTAGACAATCAAAAATGCTCTCAGGTCTTGAACAACTTTTAAATCATCTTTTTTTTCCCTCTGGATGCGACTTGCGTTTTCTTTACTCCAGGTTCTGACTCAATACTTTAAGCACAACATTGGAGTGAAAGAGTGACAATGAATTCACCTGTCAGGTTGTCAAAGAAAATCTCAAGTATTTATGTATATTTAGAGAGATCAGACATTGTCCAAGATCTGAGGCTCATTCAGCAAACTGACTGTACCAATGCTTCTTCCACTTTTACTTCTGTCTCTGTTCAGTTGTGTACAGAGACAGAGTAACGTGCTCAGCTATTAAGGCAGCCCAACTCCAGGCCTCAGCATGATCAGCTTGCAGCAATCAGTGAATTTGTATGCATGACTTCTTCTCCCTGTTGTGCTGAGACCAAGGTGGCAACGTTCTAATTGGGACACTGCATGCAGCCTGGCACATTTCGCTCAGCCCCACTGCCGTCTGGCAGCACAGAAGAATAGGTGTGACCGCTTCATTCTTTCTGACTTTACATAACAGTGAGGTATTAAAATATGTATTGTAAAAGCTGGGTTCTGAATTACTGGTATGGGATTATCTTTTTTGGAGTTTTAATACACAGGAAAAAAAAAGTGAAACTCAAACAGTGAAATAAACCAAGTGACCGAGTTTCAACCTGCCCACTTCTAACATAAACAGACGATTTCTCTGTTTTGGTTCCAATCTATCTTATTTTATGTTTTTTATAAACAAAAGCACCTCTGCAGCATGATGCTTCCACCACCATTCATCACAGTGGAGAATTTTGTACAAAGTGTAATGTATGGAGTTGTTTGAGAGGTTGAAACCTCTCAAACAACCCCTGTACCTTCTGCTAGTTAGGTAGAGAGATAGAGAGAAAGGGACAGAGAGAAAGATAGATATAAAAATTGAAAAAAAAAAAAAATTTCTAAGAAAGAAAAAGATAGAGAAAGACATACAAAACAAAAAGTAGAGAGACGGATAAAGACAAAGAGGAAAAAATTAAAGAGTAAGAAAGAGAGAAGGAGAAAGAAATGTAGGTGACATGGCTTTAAAATAAAATCTCAGCTTTTCTTCATACCAGATCTAATTTTAGTTGATAAATTTTTCCATTTCTTTTCTTAAAAAGCAATTGCAAATGACAGAAAATATTTTCAAAAACTTGTCTCCCCCTCCCCCAATCATTCCTTCTGGGAGTTGCCCTGACTTCAAGGTCTAACTAAATACTAGCTGTAAAACAAAATGGTTTGTTCCGGGCAGACTGACATCACTCTAACATTTCCCACAAAATAAAACTTCAGAGACAGTAAATTTGATTAATCAGTAAAATTGATTTATCACCCATTCACAGCTGGTCAGACACATTAAATGTCTTTTAGATAGACTAAAGATTGTCTTTCCTCATAACTGAAATCAAATCGGAAAATGTTTGGCTCCATGTTTGACGCCCTTGGTGACAAAAATCTTGCTGGCAGCAAATCATTAAGTGTCTATTTGGGATGTTAGACAAAGTAATTACCTTTTAGTCTCTTTGATATTTACACGGAATGAACTACAATCTGTAAATTTCCACCAACTCCCACTGGAGTTTCCTTCCAGTGTCTTTCTTCTGTAGGCAGCACACACCTTGACATCTGTTCATACACTGCAAAGACCCATTGTTTTTTTTGGTAACATTTCTTCCAAATGTCAAACCCAGAGTAACGTTCCAGTTCCCCCACAATGATTTAGTTTTCCTTTTGTTGCCTCCTCTGAGTCTGCAGTGTATCTAGAAATGCTGCTGAGCCCGTCAGCTTTACCAGGTTTGTCAGCCGCCGTGTCGTTGGCTTCTGCCTCCTCTCCTGCAGCCTCCAGCTCTTTGACGAAGTTGGATGGAAACAATCCGGATTTGCCGTTGAGACTGCCGCTCCACCAGCCCTCCTCAACCTGCCACCGGAAGAAAATAAATCGGAATCATCATCGATCCTCTAACGTTCTGACTTTCAGGTCGGTTGGATGAAGAAACAAAACGTTTGCTCGTTTTGTCTGCGTGCTCTGACTTGCAGAGAACAAAACCAGTCAGGAGATGCTCAGCGCTTTAAAAACAAGCCAACAATGTGGGATTCTTGCTTCAGCAGACCCACATTTAAAAGGAGCTGGTAAGATTCCAACCATGAGCAGAGTACATGACTGAAACATTTAAATTACCTCTTCTAGGATGTCGACGACGTCTCCGACTTTCAGCTCCAGTTCATCTTCGTTTACCGGCTGATAATCAAACAGTACCTTGCACTGCCTCCTCTTCGGCTCTGTTGGGACGAGGAAGAAAAAAAACCCAAAAATAAGTATGTTTATATCAAAAAGTGTCCATGAGTGTCTGTGGATCTGTGCTCCCTTTCAAATGTCAGGGTCTCGCAACTAACAGGTAAGTAAGCAAAGAAAGGTGCAAAACCTGCTGGGGGACCCACTCAGACTGCGCTGTGGGAGACACACCCAGCCTGAAGGCCGGGTGTTTAAGAAACATCAGATGTAATTCACAGACGGAAAACCAGAAAAACATCTACGTTTAAGAAAAAAACAACAAAAAAACCCAACTCTGTAGGGTGAACTGTGGAAAATTTGTAACTCGGTAGACTTGCAGTGGAAAATGTCGCCGTGAATCAGGTCAAACTTACAGCATAAAAACAGAATACGCTGAGGGTAGCAGCCGTGAACACATTTTTATCCAAATTTTACAATGATTCACCATGACTGGTATTAAATTAATATTGATTTACAATAAATAAGTGTGAGCAAAGTTTAATTTTCAAAACCAGCAAAAACGTTTTGCTGATATTGTTCAAAGCCCGCTGAATAAGAAACCGACCAGAGCTCACTCTGGCTGTATGAAGCATAATTATAGCATATAAGCTATCATTACCTTTTTGGCTAATTTGGACTTAAAAACTCAAGTTGATTTACTAAATGGATTAAGTTATTGTTACTCATTATTTTAGTGGGAAGCCAACATGATATGATATTTAACTGATATGATATTTAATTTGAAATGAAAGCAATTAAGCTAACATTAGCTTTGCAGCTAATTTAGACTGTGAGCTGCCGATCTGAATTTAACAAAATGTTTTTATAAAACTAATACCTATTGGAAAATACTTCTAATCCCAAAAACAAAATAAAAAAAATAGTTATGGGTAGTTAGGATGCAGAAACAACAAAACAAAGTAATTTTTTGTGTTAATATCATGATTAATGACTGCGTATCTATGGATTCATCTATTTGCTATGTTTTCATAGACATCTAGCTTCAAATTATTCAGAGAAAAGTCACCAGGACTTTTCAAGGACATTGTATTCAAGGACGTTTGGTTGTACCTCTAAGAGTGACGATAACGATGACTGTAAATGCTAGCTTCTGCAGTAGCACTAAGTTGGGTTCCTACAGTACTCTCTGGTTCCGATTGTGTAACAATGAGGAGAGTCAAAGTTAGCAACTTAGATGGTAATGCGTCTCAAATGAAGTCAGAAGAAGCACAAAGATTATTTAAAATGGAAACTGTATTTCATGTTATGTTGAGACATGTTTGAAAGGAGTCAAAGCTTTCCTCTCTGTCTGTTATGAAACATGCTGGACTTAAAAATGTCTCCAGCATTTGGGATGTCTCAGAGTTGAGATAAGGATCTATACTCTCTAGGAACACACACAAACAGACTCCTGGGTCAGTCATGTTAGTCAGGCTGAGCAATATATATATTAGATGTTAGAATATATCCTTGTTTTAAAGATGTGATATGTATTTTAGACGCACACAGTACCATTTTGTAACACAATCAAGTAACAATGTTACCTTCAGTTGTTATAAAAATGCTGTATATAACAAACATAACTTAAAAAAAATCTACTTTGCTATTTGACACCTTGAAAATGGCCTTCTATCTCTTTAAGAAGCTCCTGCTCTCTTTGACATTCCGCCTTCAGCACTTATGCAGCTGAAAGCAATTAAGCTAAACTTATGCATAAACTTATGCAGTTTATTATGCAAACTGCATAATAAAAAGCATGATGCTTTTTATTATGCAGTTTCAACCGAGTCAGAACTTTACAAAACCCAGAGATCCAAAGCCTGGTCAGTGAATTCTGACCGATGTATCTCTAACAGCAAAGGTTTTCAGGCAGATCAGATATTTGCCTGTGATAAAACTCTTATCTTACAGGAAAAACAACATAATTGCCATTTTAGGCACATACTTAATAAACAGAGAATCCAGCTGAAATTCCTGTCAGTCTAAACAGGAGACAGATCAGATCTTTCTTCCTTTCACACTTCCAACAACAGGAACATTCTGCTCTATGAGGCTTGCTTTAAGACACTCATCACTTTGTGACAGTAAATAGACGGTAAATAACAGATTTAGCATTTAGCTCGAGAAGTTCAGGTTTCACTTCATGTTTTCAGCTTTGATAAGCCGAGCGCTCTCTGAGAACAGAAACTCTTAGACAGCAGTAAGAGCACCAGATGCAAACTGTATCCGTTATGGTATTACTGAGCAAGACTTGACACATGGCAGTATGCAGCTCACACACACAGCTGTAAGCATGACTGAACATGCAAGCTCACACACATACCAACAGAACATCATGAGGTCAAATTTAATTAATGAGATAACAAGAAATGTTCTCAGGTTCAAACTTACATAATTTGACTGGAATTAATCAACTTAGCCATGCTATCTTTTGAATACCCTTTAAAAAAAAGGGGGAAAACAATCACTGTCCATTTTTCATATGACTAGTCTTTGAATAAACGTCATTTGCAATTTCACTGACACGCAGCATATGCAGCCGCTCCCAAGTAGGCGGGGTTTGTTGCTCTAATGCCTCAATAAGACGCCGATGTGACGCCCCCACAAATTTGAAATTGTGGGGTTTTTTTTGTATTTTAGCAATTTACTGAAAATGTTTTGCACATATTTGACATGTAAACGCAGCTCTTATACCACATTGCAGTAGCTTCCTTAACAGAACAAACTAGCACAACCAAAATTTTTGACAAAATAAGATTGGAAACACAAAAAGACCCAGCAGTTAGGTGAGCTGGCCGGTAATATCCAACAATGATAATACTAAGGTGAAGTTTATTATATTAGTAGTGATCATGACAATTAATATTTAAAAGCAAAGCAAATGCACATGGATGAGAAAAAAATGAGAGCACAGGGTTTGTTGGGTCCAGCTGAAACAAAGGGAGCAACAACATGACTAGGGTTGTTTATTAATCACAACCTGGCTGTAATGTTAACCACTGAGGTGATTCCACACCTGATAGTCTGGTAGATTTGGTTGGATTGGGGACCAAAATTGCAACATTTGTTACATTTTCAGCCTCTGTGGTTGGCAGTCTCACTGCACTGTGTCAAACGATCCAAACTCACTGAAAAACCTGTTCCCCCCGTCGCCTGTGGTGGCGCTGCACCATGAACTACTGAAGGAATCGACATAAAACCTCTGAAGAAGACAACTTCCTTCTTCACAAAATGTAAACAAAAACGAAGTGGTGTCATATTTTAGCGGTTGTACGATTTCTCCATTGATATACATTAATGGTTTGAACATCGCCTATTAGCCGCTAACGCTAGCAACGCTCCTGTATGCCATTACTACGCAGTGAGTCATGTCCACAAAACCAGACTGTTCCAATGAGGGATGAGCAAGAATCCGTCACAAAAATGATGGTAGCACCTTTATTTCTTACCCGATTTCTATAAATATGGCTTAATTTAAAGCTGAGGAAATTGCTGATGTTTTAATATGTAAAATATGTATTCACTCTTGATATAAATCTATAAACAGCTTAGTCTCTGTTAAGATACAAGAGAGGACTAAGAAAATTGCTATTTTATATAGGTCAATAATTTAATATTACATAATCACCGCTGTTAAAATTAGTTTGACCAGAACTGAATGGGGATTTTGTGGAAGGAGAAATTCCATCTCTTACTCTTTGATGCTGCGGGGGGCATGGGCTGGAATCCCCCGGTGGGGATGCCGATGACGCTTATCCTCTTGACCAGGTTGGCCACGCTGCTCTCTCTGCCCTGAGGCTGGCCGGGCTCCTCCTTTGGCTCATTTCTGGTTTCCTTGACCTCTTTGGGATCCTTTTTCAGCTCCTAAGGAAAAACAACATGAAAAATAAGTGTCTAACACTTTAACTTTGAGCAACATTTCCCATATATTGGGGGGGGGGGGGGGGGGGGGGGGGGGGGGGAATCAGCAGTTTTCTCTACAATGCAAATGAATGCATCAAAAAACAGGCTGTGGTCATCCAGAGCACTGCTGAATGTGGTCAGGGGGAACGTTCCATACAGGAACTGTGCACAGACACATCAACTGGCTTCAATAGAAAGAGGACGTGTAAACCAGGCCTGGTGAGGAGAAGCGAAATGCGACCTGTGGCAGCTGCTGCAGCCACTCCGCAGGCGCGACGTCGTAAAACTTTCAAGACGCTCATGTCTAAATGGAGCGCCTGGCCTGCTGCTGATTCCAGTCAAGTCAGGGAGTCTGGCTGTAAAGAAGCTGCCAAAGAGGCTGATTCTGGGAAACTCCCGAACAAAACGTCCAAATCGTACGGAGAATCAGGAATGGAATCAGGGCTTCCCCACCGAGCTCAGAGACATGTGGTCAAACCAGGGAAACAGGTGCTGCCATCACATCTCTGTTTAATGACCGAAAGTCTGTAAATAAACTTAAATCTCCACCCAATATAAAACTGGAGCATGCATCACAGATGATCTCTGCGGTTGCAAGAGCAACAAAGTCAGATGTTACATTATTCAGCCTGAAGTCAGACTAATGTTTGGGTGGAGCGATACAGTGGAGGAGATCTGAGTAAGCAGTAAGATTGGAAATTATTAGATACTGCTGACAAGCTACTAAGTTGCCAATGTGGAATCTGTGTGGAACAATCTTTGAATTGCAGACTTATACTCCAGCTCAGACGCTTCACTTTAGCTTCCCTCCATTTCCTGCAGCTTCACATATTAACTTAGAAGGGAAGAAATGGCGGCCGCTACACTGAACAGAATTCTAGTTGTAATGTTTTAGTAGGCTTAGTCTTACAGTCTGAAAATAAAACTACCAATGAAGCAATTTTCAGTTCCCTCACAATTTAAAATAAAAAATTTTAGTACATAGTAAACATCATACAACATCAGGTGTTAAATGCAGTTCTGCTTTGCATCTTATGAATATGCGAGAATAAGCAGCAACTACCATAATTTCTATTACGACTATTGAGCTACAACCATTAACTTTGAAAAGAAGATAAATTTTACACACAGAGCACTTGTCTATAGGCCGTAGATGTCCATGTTGAACGTACTTTCGAGGGTTTCCTTTTTAGTTTTTGAGAAAATGTTTTATTATAATTGACTTTTTATTTCCCCCCACCATTTATTATTAACAAACTTATGGAGAAAAAAAATTACAAACACCCTAAGCAAAAATTGTATTGGTTAATTTACTGTTTATTTGGCAGCTGATGCTTTTTCCATAATCTAGATGAAACTGTGCAGTGAAGCTAACTAAAAATGAGAAAATGAACTTTTAAATCTCATCAAACTTTTGCTGAAATAAGTGAAAAATTATGATTTTTCTGCATGACATCCAAAAGTATTCTTCATCATCATGCTGCCTTTGGAAACACATTGGTGAAAAGCCGTTCAGCAGCCAAATCATAGTGTTCAAAGTGCGTGAATAAAGTAGTGGCTTAAAGTCTGGAGATTACGGTAGCTATGTAGCAGGTGATGCTAATAAAACAGCAGGTTTTACAGAAATCAGAGATCAAAAATCAGTCACAGGAATAAAGTGTGCATTTCTTATGTTCACCCAGAAAGTTATTAAATAGATAAATGTTTTGCTCAGTACAACAATTCATAGACAGGAAGCTGCATTAACCAATGAATCTTATTCTGAACTTTTAAGATTGTTGGGCAAACTGCAAACCTCAAAAACCTGAGCCGTAAAATACGACATAATAGGTTTAAAGCATCTTTTCTTTATTTATTTACAACCCAAAAAAATAAAGGAAAGAAAAAAATGTGCTGATCCATAAAGGTTGTGTACTCTGTAAATGTGTGTATATAGGTGTGTTCGTGGCCTCGTTCGTGGCCTACTTCCTGGTTTACAAATGCTGACATGAAAGTTCCAGTGGAGAGGAAATCCAGCTGAGTGTGAAACCACAGGAAACATTAAGATGAGTCCAGCATTAGCAGGTTTCTCTCGTGACAGACAGCGGAGGACCTGGACGAGTTGCAGGCCTGTTGCTCCTGGAGGCTCTGAGCTCCAGTCACAAAGCTACAAACCGCCAGCTCTGCACTTTGAGCTGGGAGCAACAATCTGCTCACAAGAACAAGCTTGTGCTGGCACCACACCCTAAACACACGCAGGGTGTTAATTATTTAAATGCGATGAGAAAAAAAAAAGATTTTATTTCATTAAATGTTATTAAGGCAGACAAGAATTTCTGTCTTTTCTATGAACAGTTGAGATGTGGAAAAATTGACATTCATGTAGGCAATTCTGTTACATCCATCCATCCCAAAATCTGAGAAAAGTTGGAATTTTCCCAACAAATTCCAATGTAGTTGGGAAAATTAAGCCTAAAAGCCTCGAAATGAAACGACAGGAATGGCAAACAAAGTGTGTTGGCATTATTTTGCCTCATTCTACTTTACCATCATGAACTACTTTGTGCTGGTCTCACTAAAACCTAATCAGCAAACGGTGAAGAAAAACTTCATTAAGGTGCTTGTAAATGTTTAAATAGTCATTTCATCATGGCTACAGGGGCTGAGGAATGAACAGGCATACGACACAGCTCTCTATGGGTGTGTATGTGTCAGCTGATGAGCAATAAAGTGAAATATTAAAAGGTAGCTATGCTAAAGAAACTCAAAAGTCATTACCGTAACTTTGTTTACACATAGCAGGTTCTAAAGTCATTTATATATTTACTAAGTTTAGATCAAGTAGAAACATCTGGTGTGAACAGCCAAAAAGATTTCAGTCAAATTATACATCAGCCTGACTATAAAGAGGCAAAAATACTAAGTGAACAGAAACCATCAAATTTACTCAACGACGATGCCTTGCTCCTCTGAGATAAACTAAACTGTCAGGAAAGCGGATGGTCGTAAATCCAGAGACACCTGAAAGCGAAGTGAGCAAGTAAATAAAATCTCAACCCTCCCAGCTCTCTGTGTCTTCACACACAAACATCAGATTCCACATTTCTATCCTTCCAATCCTGATATTAGCATTTAGCCGTCAGCCGGCAGCCTTACCGTGTCCCATTCCCACATGTTTCCTGCCTCTTATCGCTCACTGCGACTACACAGCATGCTAACCTGCTGTCATGTTGTTGGGGGCAAAGTTCAACTGCTCGCTCCTTACAGGATTACGCATCCAGGCCCGCCGGCTGCGGCAGGCCGCTTAGCGGATTACCTATCTCGCCGTGAGGATTAAAGGATCGAAGGAGCAGGAAGGAGAGACGAAGAAAGATGAGAGGAGAGGCCCACGGCAAAATGCTGACTCATAACATAAACTGTTAATAATACCAAATGGCTGAAAGGCACAAAGCAGCTGAAGAACTAGAGCTGATTTCCTGCAGCTTGTTTTAACTGTAAAATAATTAAAGGTTAGTTAATCATGTCAGAGTTTATTTTATTTAGTATGAGACATGGCTGTGCAGAGTGTAAATTCCTGCCTTTGGGGCAGGGGCTGCAGGAAAATGAAAGCTAAAAACCAAAATAGTCATTATCATCATTATCTTGCGTGGAGATGTCTGTGACAGATGGAAGAAATAAAAATTAACAAAGTTCCTGATCATTAAGAAGTGAGCACAAGCTTTCACTTTATGCAGCTTTTTGTTTTTTATGCGACGTATTTTGGTGTCGAGCATTTTTTTAAAGAAAGATTTTCTTTTGTCTTAAAAACATGATTCTTTGTTTTACACATAAAGTTTGAATTCATAAAAATCACATGAGGGAAAAACATCTTGTAAAATTAAACCCGCTTCATTTGTGTATACAAGTATTTTATTTACACTTGATAATTCATTTTTTCCTTTGATGCACTAAAAGTTTTGTGTGATTTTGTTTGTATTTATAAAGAAATAGATTTTTTCATTCTGGTGACTGATTATAAGAAAAGTAGGGGGCGGGGGGGAAGCTTGTAGTTACATATTTGTTTTAAAAAGCAGAAAATGTGGAATATTGTCTGTGATATTAGTGATATTTACAAACATTGGAGTATTTTTTGGCATTATTGCCCACCCCTGCATGATGTTTGTGTTTTTGTTTGTTTTGTAGCCTCACAACAACAACCTGAGTGATCTACCTAACCAGTAAGTAGGTCACACCTGGAGCTACTCTGATAAAATTCAAGAAATCAATACAAGACCCATCGATGGTCTCCCACCTTAACAAAGTTGTCTGGGAAGACCCCTCTCCTCCCGTTGAGCTCCCCCTCCATCCAGCCCTCCTCCTCGATGTAGCGCACATTCTTGATGATGTCACCCGGCCGCAGGGTCAGCTCGTCGTCGTGGAGCGCGTCGTATTCGTACTCCGCTAAGACCTCTGCTCCAGACGGGGATGGGGAGAGAGAGAAAGGGAACAAAAATAAGCAAAGCAAAACAACAAGAAATGTGAATCAAGATCCGTAGAACCTTAAATCATCATAATGTGATGCTAATAAATACAAACTGAGTCAGAAAATTAATTCTTCAATGTGGTTGGAAACGTGCTGCATAGTTCCTGTACTGATTAAAAAAATAAATAAAAAATCAATTGCATTCATCTGAAACATTTTAAATCAAGTGTGCTTATTGTAGGACGCCCCTAGCAAGAATACACTTCAATTCTTTAAAGTATGTCGGCTTGATTTGGGACAAAATAGCAATAATAATCTTGAATATTTTAGTTACTGAAGCTGAATTTATTTAATATCTGAGCGTCAAAGCACACAACCTTTATTGTTCCTAGGGAAGAAAGCAGAAAGCCGACTGATTGATTTTCTTCAAAAAAATTTTCTGAAAAATTATTTGCCGAGTTCCATGTTTTAAAATACAAGTGTGCAATAGTTTGGGGGATACACAAGAAGGTTATCATCGTCTTTAATTGTAAAAATATCAGAGACAGTGTTTCAGTACAGCAGAGAATTGAAGGCAGAATAACACAAGTAGATCTGAACTTTAATTTCATTTAACACTGGGACTGGAAGAAGACATTTCAAATATCCCAAAATAAATAAAACAACCAAAACAATACATAAAATGGATTATAATGTCTCAACAAAACAAATTTGCCCTTTAAAAACCATCAATCACTGGGCTCAGAGAAAAAAAACAGGCAAAAATACCAAGTTTTTCAAAATGGCAGCTTTTTAAGATTCTCTATCAAGATTAAGCAATGCAAATGAAATTTATGGAGCTCATTTTAATTTATCACGCGATTATCTGGTTTATTGCTTATTGTTGTGGGTTTAATCGGTGCATCCCTATGCAAAGCAAAACCCCTGCTGGATCAATCCTCTCATCTGCTGTGGAATTGAGTAGAGAAGAAACATGCTGGATTATTCCTTTACAGTCCCTCTCTGACCACCTTCCACATGACAACAATCTCCATGCACCATTAACATCACGTAGCATGACACACCGCACAGCCTTGATGAAGTTCCTACAGCAGGCCGTGTGATTGGCTGTTTACTGAGCACCCTGCAGAGAGCTGGCTGCTGGCCTCATACCAAACACAGATAAAGGTAACATACTCCCATTAGCCCTGCAAGGCGCACACACACACACACTCATCTGGAATAGTCATTCACTAACACAACATTACCTGCTGTTAAACTTGGCTCAGCTTCAGTAGAGTAGAGTGTGTGTGTGTGTGTGTGTGTGTGTGTGTGTGTGTGTGTGTGTGTGTGTGTGTGTGTGTGTGTGTGTGTGTGTGTGTGTGTGTGTGTGTGTGGGAGGGGGGGGGGGGTGCGGGCGTGTGTGTGGGGCCTCCCTCTGACATCACTAACCCTGGCACCGACACCACGGCAGCCTGGGCCTAAGTCCAAGGAGAAACTGGCCCCTAAGCGCTGAACTCAGAGCAGCTTTCAGTTGTGGCTGGAGGCAGCAGATCTCTGCTCCGTTACAGCCGACCAGGAACAACCAGTCACACCAAACCAGCTTGGACAGTTGTTGTTTTTCTGAGGAGACACTTAAAAAAATTTGGCTGACGACTGAAACTGGCTGATATTCAGAGGCTAAAACCTGAAGACATTTTTCTCGTTAAGTCAACACATCACAACCAAGAACCACCAGGTGGCACTGGTAACACTCTTCGGTGTGAATGTTGCTACTGAATGGAGGAGAGTTGGTGCTTCATGTGATTTTATTACTCTTTTTTTTTTAGGCAACTATATGGCTGTGACTGCATAACAAAGCAGCACCACCAACACTGCTCTTGAGAAATATACTCAACTCGACTTCATAGCAATGAATGTTTGTGACCAACTCTCAATGTGGCAGATGTCAGTGAATGTCAGCAAAACATCTGACATTCACTGTTATGGCCTACATAACAGTGAATGTATGTAGGCCATACATTCACTGTGATACAGTGATACTTCATAGGTCATGTTATGGCCTATGAAGTATCTTCATAACATGAACGGAAGAGTATTTATGTACTAAAAATCGTTTGTACACAAATTTGGGGAAAAAAATATTTCTTCACTACCTATAAGCCATAATCAAAGGTAAAAGAAATAGTTGACATTGATCTCTATTTTTATATGACATTTTAACTGGAGGACATTTTCATTAACACCTTTAATTTATAGAGAGCCAGCTGTATAAGAATAAGTCACAGGTAGGACTGACAAACATCAGCGTTGCCAAAACAGACATGAGAAACCAATAAAACAAAAGTGTTGCAGTAACATTTATTTAAATAAGTTCTCACATGTAGACATAAGTTCCTGTCTCAATAAAATGTCTTTGCAGAAGATTTTAAGTGACAGAGGTGAACTCGTCTCATTTCTCTTTCCTGTGGCATGCGTCTTTTGAGAACTCATCCACACATATTACAGGAAAAAAGTAGGTCTACAACAACCTGACCTGAGTGAAAAAGTAATTTCACCAAATTGAAAACCTCTAATCCCCTAAAAACACTTCATATTTGGCAGAATCATCTTGAGAATATCTAAGACTTTTGGAAAACATTGTGTGGACTGATGGAAACCAAGTTGGACCAAGTGTTAGAAGATAGACATAGACAATGAAGAATGATGTTGGAAACGATTTGTTTCTTCCACAGAGGTGAGTTTTAAAATCGAGCCTCTCACTGCAACCTCCAAACCCTCAGGTAAACATCTGGAGATACACACGCCTCACACCCCTGTGAGACAGTCTAAACACATGAAGCGGCTCCACCCGGGCTTTATATAAATAAACTGCTTAGCCACTGCTGTGAGCTGTAATTTAACAGAATCTGTTAATGTGAGTACAGGAAGACAAAAGAGATCCAAACGAGCTTGAAACTGAGCTTTTGAAGAACAGTTTCAAGGATGCAGGTCTCAAATATATTAACTGTAGAACACATTCTAGTCACACACCATCGGTTAGCTGACAGATTAACTCTTTAAGAAACACCAATTTTCAGAATAACTTGGGAAGAGGGGAGTAAAAGGGATGTGACATGGTTATCCTTACAGTTCTGTCCAGAATTATAAGTGATTGTTCCAGATTAGTAACTGATGTTTTAACGCCCCCTGGTTCTTTGCAGATTTTGTCCAAATCCATATTGTTTTATTGAATAAAACAATAAGCCTGCAGGATGTTTCTGCATTATTGATACAGATTCCGATATCTGAGGTTTGGTATCGGCTGATACAGATCAGACACAGGAAAACAGTGCTGAATTGACTTTTTTTCAACACAGAGATAAATGTACTGAATTACAATTTTATTTGAGAACTTTGCGTCAGTACAGACACTTAAATGCACCAGTAGCTCAAAAAACAACAACACAACTTTAATTTGTTCATTCAGTGTGATTAAGACTATAACAGCCAATTCAAAATAAAAAAGAGAAACTGACAAAAACAGCAGGTTGACTATTGTGGTCAAACATGTAAAACTAAACTTCAATGAACCTTCCTTCAAATGGTTCAGAAAGTGCTATTAGGAACTCTAAATATAATGTAAAATTAATATTAAAGCATGACGTCTCTCAGAGTACAGAATTAGACTGAGCAGATCTTTTATGGATCTGGAGCATTGTCACCGATCTAGAGAATCTTTCTCAATATCGGGACAGATACGGACCGGTGCATCTGTAGTTCAAACAGTTTGTGGGAGCTCCGTAACCTGGACCGAAAGGTTTCCAGCCTCAGATCATGACGGGGGCCTTCAAGATGCGTTTAGCTTCACGAATGCTGGAGAATGACTTCATTCATCCAGGGCTGGCCGCTGTCCGAGGAACAGCCATACAGGCTCCAATGGGACGTTTATCCTGAACACAAAAGACTACGAGGGCCGCTTACTCTGGCCGTATGGATGGGAATCAGATGAATGAGGGCTAGCAGAGAAATATTTAGCTTGTTGTAACCCAAGACAAAACTGTCATTCATCACACATTTCTAAATATATTGATTCCTTTTATGATAATGTCTCTGACAAATGCCTTCAGTACAGCAAGAGGCATGTCCTGACGCATGTCACATGAAAACTGTTATGAAGTATCTTCTTCTGAACCCATCCAGCTCAGAAGAGACAGGAAATGACTGAGGGATGAACGACACAGAGGGAGCCATGTGCGTCTGATTTCGCCCCGTCAGTGAGGAATTTCTACACAAATCAAGATGCAGAGCTGCTTCCTGTCCAGTCTGGAGTTTTCGAAGCCAACAGCAGAGTGGCTTCACACCTCGGCTTTAGGAGTGGCCTTGTGAGGATTCCTGACATATCTGCGACATCTGAGTCCTGAGAGCAGAAGGGAGGTGGCTCAAGGCGAAGGAGTCGCTCCTTTGTGGGAACGGTGACCCGAGATCAGCCTGTCACTGAATGTACTGTCTCAGAACACATGAGCAGCACTGGTGAATGTGGTGAGAACAGGAAAAACAGCTTTTGACTGCTTTTTCAGTCACCGAATATGAGGTTTTACCAGGCTATGCAGTACAGTTAGAAAGAGAGAAAGACACACTAGATAAAGATTGAAGGATGGGGAAAGACGGATAAAAAAGGATTTATATAACTGAATATATATATATATATATATATATATATATATATATATATATATATATATATATATATATATATATATATAAATAAACAAAAACAGGACATTCAAGATCAATGAAGATTACTTAAGTTTTTTTTCCTATGCTTATTTCTGTATATTTTATATATTTCTATCAAATATGTAGACATGTTCGACAGACATCGGTGCATCGAATGCAGCGTTCTGGCCGATCACCGATATTTAGAAAAACCTGACCTGCCAAATGTTTTGAGTTTGTAACCAAAGGAAATGTTACACACAAAACTTTAAAAAAAATAACTAGCATTTAATAAACGGGTGAAATGCTTGCGTGGCGGACAAGTGGTGTAGAAAATGTATCGCTCTGGTAAATGTGCACGGCTCACAAAATACACACACAGTACACCAGAGAATGTGTGAGCACTGAGTCTGATTGTGTAAATGAGTTTTGTGAAATTATTTTCATTCACAACACTGATCCAGGATTTTCCCCATCAGGCTTACCCTCTGTGCATCATAAGCCTGGCAGGGCGCCAGGCTTTAATTGCACATCCCTGCAGCAGCCCGTTGGCCCCACACACTATTCTTTCCAAAATATGAGGCCTCCGAATTTTTGTAAGTTCTAATATTTTTCAATGATTTTATTTATTAATAAGGGTTCATAAATATTGCATGAATTTATGGGGTAGGAGTTCATACGTTTCTTACTTCTTCCTACTCCTTTTCGAGCATGTCAAGATTACTGTGGTACAAAAATATGTCTTTTGCATTGCATTGCATAATTTTATACTACTATCATGTTTGAAATAAATACATAAAATAAACTAAAAATAAAAATCATGGTATAACACCAGGCTCAGCAGGTTTTCTGTGAAAAACCTTGCCCAGTGTATTATAAGCCTGGCGGGTTAGCAGGCATTACATAACTCCTTACCAGGTTAAGCCAACAGCATTCTTTATTTTCAAGTTTAAAGTTTTTTTTTTTTTATACACTAGAAATAGTGATAGCAAAGACGGGTTAAGATGAGTTTATTGTTGGCATTGAACTCAGCTTAGGTTCTGTCATCTTATGATAGAACACACATTATAAGTAAGGATGTCCTGGTGTGTCTTACATACACAAGGTTTTGAGTGTATGTAACACAACAGACTACATATTTCTTCTTCTCTTCAATAAAGGCCAGATTTGTGGCGTATGGACATAGTAGTTGTCTGTCCAAAG
This sequence comes from Xiphophorus maculatus, assembly GCF_002775205.1. Lineage (NCBI taxonomy): Eukaryota > Metazoa > Chordata > Actinopteri > Cyprinodontiformes > Poeciliidae > Xiphophorus > Xiphophorus maculatus. The sequence goes on along the minus strand of NC_036457.1, from coordinate 21,306,942 downwards.
AGCAGAAAACTACTGCTTGTCCTTTTGTTGGGCACATACTGGTTGGGATGATGATGCATTTCCTGTCCCCAGCCTTCTGCTTCCAGGTCACCCTGGTGGACAGCGAGGGCCTTATGTAAGTGGACGACAGAAAGGAGGAAGTTGCAGGGGACAGAGTCAGGAAGAAGGATAAGAGAGAGGGGTTTACACAAGGCCACGCAGGCGAGCAGCCTGCCCGGCAGCCAGTCTGAAACACTGGGATCAGTCAGTAAAGAGGAAACTCAGCACTGCATTCCTTCCTACTGATCTATGAAGTAGCTGATAGGGACAGAGGAATGTTCCAGTTCTCCATGTTCAATAGGACAAGATAAGGTTGCACACAGGTGAAAATTAGGGTCAGTATCGATAACCGATATTTACATTTTTTTCTGGGCAATAGCAAAATTGTACAAAGACTTATTTAACCTTTTGGCATCTTGAAATAAATCAACCACATTGCTGTCTCCCCCACTGCTTCTCTGCTTCAGTTAAACTCCCCACAATCCTTTGCTGCATCGCTATCACGGTCGCATGACCAAACAAATATCTCATGACCAACCTCCTCCAGAAACAAATGGCATCAATATGGAAATAAATATCAGTTGCCAGTATTGTGCCAGTTTTATTTACTGGGTTGATACAAGTATGTTAAAAAATGTCTAATATCAGCCAATACCAATGTTAGTGTTGGTATATTGCATTATACACTAAAAACAGATATTGCGTTATCATAAAGTCTATACCACATTCCTTTATGTTACGGCCTTTATAAAAATGAACTAAAATCAGTCAAAATTGAAATTTGGTGGGTCAGACTTCAAGAATACCTGAAGTCATTATCGGCCCGGTCAAAGCCCAATCGGTGCATTTCAACTCAGCTGATCTTAAGCATCTCAATCACTAATTTCTACATCCTCCGTGGACATCAATTGCACTGCATTGCCAACTGGATATAATAGGGGCAAAATATAGCTAAAATTCAAACATACTTTAACAAGCTCACTGGGAAATTAAATGTGCATATAATGCATATCACTACAAGTATCAACCTACCAAAATATAGTCAAAGCATAGATTTTGCATAAAACCGATTAAAAACTGATGTATTCTGCAGCTCTAGAAAAGATAATTAAGTATTTAATATCCGGAGATTAAAGTCTGAAGACAGTCCAGTAAATGTTTTCCTTCACTGGAGGTTGAAGGAAGCAGTTTCCCAACAAACTGCTTGCTGTTTCATATCAATTTCGATTTGACAAGCTGACTACAAACGAAAACTAACTCCCTTCATGAGAGTTGCTCAACAACAACGTGCAGTGACGACAGATGCCTGAAGAAACGAGCAGAAAAATAGACTTACGAGGCTAAAATATAGAGAAATGAATGATGAGTTTTACAGGTATAGTTAAGAGAGAACGTCTAATTGAATATAAAAGAGGTTCAGATTCAATAAACTTTATTCAAAAGGGCAATTCAATTACACAGTTGGACACATTTGTTGCAATAGCAATGTGCAGCAGTATATATAGTGCAGACGGGAACAGGTTCCAGGTTTCACGATTAACTAAATGAAAAACCATAACAGGAAATGCATGTTAATCTCATCACATTCATAATAAGACAAAAATCCCAAATGAGGAAGATTTGGCAAAGGCTTCAGGTGACATATTACACATTTTCACAGCTAGTGTTGATGGTTTATGGGTGCTGTACACTGTATAGCAAGGCTATATTAATAGACTTGAGTTGAAGAAGAAGAATTCACTTCCTATTACTTTTCTAACTGAAAATAGAGAAGTTTTATTGCTGTTACTCTTAATATATTGTATCGTCTAAGTTATGAAGTCTGATTTACGTGGTTCCTTGTTACAATAAGGCAGTGGATTTATTTGATGACGAACTTTTCCCACACTCCAAAAAAGAGGAAAAAAAACAGTAGGTCAAAGAAAAATCTAACTACTAGATTGGTAACACACTTCACTCAAACTCCTCCTTTTCACACATCTAGGCCCCTTTAATCAAGCAGGTTCCAGTGTATTTAAACAGTATCATTTACACTGGGAGGGTGTGAAACTGCTGCTTCATACAGTGGCCATTTACACTGGGAGGGTGTGAAACTGCAGCTTCATAGAGTGGCGCCCAGGCATGAACATGAAACTGCAAAAAAAAGAGAAAAAAAAATAGACCAATTTCTCTGCACACACACACTTAGTAATGCAAGTTTGAGGGAATGTATTTTATCATGATGAGTAAGATTCTTAGACATCTTCAACATGCCAGCATGAAATTTTAAAAAACGTGCATAAAGAAATAGTTCCACAAGCGAATGAGTAGGAAGAAAGAAAGAAAGAAAGAGACAAAAACAATCAATAAAGGAAAGTAAGAAGTAGAGAAAAAAGATTCTGCACTACTGTTGTTGTAGAGACAAAGCTACCTCCTAATTACTCATCGTTCTTTATCCGTATCTTTATTATTAAATCATGTTGAGTATGATTTGATGGAGCATTTTTTGCGAGGATCCTGCAGATTGTAAAACATATGCTATAAATACGGTGAGTAAATGGGCCATCATGTACTGAAGTCTGTAGAGCAGTGGTGAGTAAATATCGGTAGATAAATCGATAAAGCCATTTTATCAGTGGCTCTCCGGTGAGCAGCAGCTGGCAGAAACATGGCAGCTGCTAGAGACTCAGAAGTCTGCTAGAAAACACCCAAAACAAAGGGAGCGCTCCAGAGAACACGTCAAAAGTCTAAAAACACTCATGTCACTGGCAAAAAGTAAATTAATGCAGAACAAAGTGAAAAGTACTAATAATAGTAATTTGTGCCTAAAAGTTTAAAAAAATACATCTTGTATCCCTTTGAAAATATGCAGCTACAGTCCTATGGTTTGATTCTGAAGAACAAAACCAACGCACAATTTACTATAATAGCTTAAAACATAATGAAATTAATTGGGGCAACTTTTTCTAAATTTCTATTAACTAGAAATGTTTAGTATATAATTGCTAAAGAAAATTAAGACAACTTAGTTAAAGTTGTAGCGATAGATTTTTTCAAATGTCAAGGTTTGGACTTGACAGTTAAAGTTGATGCAACTTATATGAAACAAAGCAACAAGGAAACTAGACTGTGTCAAGTAGAGTCAGCAAATTGTCGAATTGGTGCAAAAAACAGTGAAAGGGAGACATTTTGGAGATTTCTTAGGTGATAAATGTTCTAGATCTTCCAAATGAGAACTTTTGGCACAATTTCTTTCATAGGTTCCATTTTCAATCCAATGATATCCCACTATAAATGGATATTTAGCCAGTAGGACTGAGCCTGAGGCAGCAAAAACTCAAAATAGTTATAAACAATGTTGCTAAAAATGCTAACGCTCAGAGTTTTTGAAGGACATTTTAAAAGTAGAGCAGCAACTATTATTTTAGTAATAGATTATTCTGACAATTGGCACATTGACAAATTTTCCATTTAACCACTTCAACGTTTTTAATACAATATTAGAAATTTATTTTAAAAAACGCAAATGAACAAATAATTCAATTCCTTTTTAAAATAAAATTGTTGTTGCCTAAAAATGTAACAAAAGCATTCCTTTAGTGACGCTTGACTATTTGTAGCAAAGGATGCCACAAATAATAAATCTATCATCAACATGCGAAAAGCTCAACACTTTCTGCTGAACATCGATACAGTGTAGCGCTGAACCGTTGATTATTTTTGGTTTTTACCAGAATAATAATTAAACATCAAGGTGCTTAATGGGAGATTTTTTATTATTTTTTTTACATAATTTGGACCAGGTAAAACTAAACTATGCCACCTGAGTTCTGGGTAGATTAACAGACAAAGACGGGATTTTCTTTCTATCTTAAATGCAAAATGTATATATTTTTGTAGAGTTTTGGTTTAATTACTGTTCTGAGGGTGTTCTTTGAACAAACAGCGTGTTTTTGAGTCTGTATACGGCAGGAAAGGCTTAGAAAATTAGTAAATGATTATTTAATAATCGATTCATTGTGATTAATCTGATTAATCGTTTCAGCCCAAATTATAAGGAGCGGAAATAAGAAAACAGGTATCTGGCGCAACTGACATCACAAGATTTTCTTATATCATGCAGCATTAATCCCAGCCTGGGGAATAATATCCTAATATTTATCCTTAGGTTAGGCGAGTGTGGAAACGTGTCCAAAAATGTAAAGAGAACCATAAACTTAAAAAACAAATGCAAACTTTCATATGGGGAAGAAAATATTCTGCTTGTGGAATGTAGCCAGGCAAGCTGTGTTGGAGGAAAGAGAGGGAGAACACACTGACACCTCCAACATGTTCAAACCCAACACGCTTACCTGAGACAGGCTAGACCAAAACAAAAACCAGCACATTCTCAGAAGCATAACCAACTAGAAACCAACACTTGTTGAAGCTGCCCGAATTTTTCTTTTATGTTGTTTTTATCCTTAAGTCTTGCTTTGACTCAGAGCATACCAGCAGCTGAAAACTTGACGCAGCCAAAGCAGGAACCTGTTCCACCACATAGCAGACACCTTAGGCAAGCCTCTGAGAGCCCGGCCACAGTAACCACCGCCTGCACACCCAGGCGTACGCAACAGGTGGGGGTGGGGGTCATGATGCAAAATATGGAGACAAATCAAAATATTTCCTCTGGATTATGCTGCGGTCGGCATTGTAAAACACAAATATCCACCATAAACAGCATTTATGCGTTTAAAACATGAGTTTATCCTTCTCACATTGAACTCCTGATCCCCACTTCCAGACGTGCTCACGGATCACATTTACGTTTTTGTCTCGTGGCTCTAAATGTGGAGCCTGTGGATTTACCTATTCATGCCGACAGCCTTGAGGCAAACGCAAAAAGAGGAAGTTAACATTTGCAATCCAGATAAGACGCCTCAGTTGCCCCTCCGCCCCCAAGTTATCCACAAAACTTCGGACTTGCCTAAGAAGCGTCAGTTGGGAATTAAAACAGGTTGGGGTTTTTTCTGAGCGGTTTTAGTAGCTTAAAGGTTTCCCTTGAGGATACAGTAAAACAAAACGACAGCAGTTTAAAGAAAATTCGCTTTAAAAAAAAACGCTAAAAGCACCACGACGTCCAGGGATGAAGCTGGTGTTATCCTGTGAACCACACAACTAGCTGGCTAGGCTAACCAGTTAGCTTCGGGCTTTGCTAACTGTAACTCTCGTCTTCCAGAAGCGGATAAAAAATATATATTACAAGGCGCTGACACTCGCTTCACTGGTGTGTCTGCAGGCTCGACTAGCCTGTTATAAACTGCCAAGGGAAAATAATAATAATAATAATAGTAATAAAATTTAAAAAACCAGACAGCGTCAAAACACAAGCGCCACATCACTGGTGAACTCACCCATTCCTGTTTCTCGGAACGCCCCGCACAATCAAATGTTGGGAATCTTCCTCACAGCTCACGCGCTACTGTCCAGGTGGGTAGGAGCGACCAGCCACAGAGGAGAGGAGGTGCGTCGAATCACCGCCGAAAAACAAGCTAAACGAGCCTTAAATCCATCCGTCCTACTCCCAGCAAGCGGTCCAGTCCTCCTGAGTACTCTCTCTTGAATATTACAGTGCAGGAAGTTAGCCAGGAGACGGAGTCTCCACCTTTCTTGGACTCGCCTCTACACGGCTCTCTCTGCCTGCTTCCTCCGCTCAGCGCCTGTTTTCCTGCCTGCCCACCAAAATTCAGCGCAGTCGGAAACTTCGCGAGGTTTCAGGGGGGATAGATCAGCGAGAGTCAGTGGAATTTGTCAACTCCCCATCCAGCTCAGCGTGTACAGTAGTACCTACTGTACGTGCCTGGGCTCGTGTGCGTGTGATAGACGCTGCTTTGGTTGCCAGGGCCGGTCCAAAATCGCCCCGGGGGGCACGTGGGTGAGGTTTTGATGATTTGGGGGAGGGAGACGTGGATGGGGAGAAAACACGGGAGGGGGGGTAAACTTGGAAATTACTGAAATTGAAATCCCAAAAATATAATTAAAACTTACCTTTTAAAGTGAGTGCATCTTAAGTATTAAATTATGATTGAAAACATTTTTTTAGCTGTTTTTGTTGTTGTTTTGCAACAAAAAAAATTGTTTCTAGGTGTATTTTTCCAAATACACCTAGAAATACACCTTCCAAATTCGGCGGATTTTGTTCAAAATGGGCTGTTTTTTATTTTATTCCATCGTACAAGGAAAATTTGGGATTTCTTTTTTCTTTCCATATTGTCTACTTTTAATCTGTTAGACGATGCTGAAGAAAGTATTTCATATTTATTGGGGGGTTTTACAGCTACTAATTTATAAATATTAAAACCTGTATTTTTTTTTTTTAATTTTGCATAGGGTTTCTGAATTTAATTATATTCTCATCACTGCAGTATATACGTTTAATAATGTGAGAAAAACACAATTTTTGGTTTATTCAATCAGTATTTAGTACAGCTAACTTTTTATTTAAAACAATATAATGATGTGGTTCTTTTTTAAACTCAGCATATAAAAAATTTCAGCCCATTATATCATGGAAAGGTGGTCAACCCTCTTGATACAAAAGAAAAATCAAGTTTTTAAGAAAATGGCCACTTATAAATTAAGCTTTAGTCATTTGACAAGATCAGCCAACTTTAGATGAACTCATTAACTGATAAGTGCCCTCTCTCTAAATAGATTAGTAGAGACTCATAAGTACCCTGCATGTTGATGCTGATGTTTCCAGTAAAGGGAGCTTCACAACGGTCACCACATATGTAGGAACCAATGTCCGTTTTCTCTAACCCCTTTGGCCGTCCGTCTTCTAAAGATTTAATCGGGATTAAGATCTCGGAGGACGATCCCAAACAATGTTGATATTCCCTTTGAAGAAACTTTTTTTTTCCAGTTGGAAGGCTAAACCACTACTGAAAATATGTCGGTTCACAGTTAAAACGCTGCATTTGTAGATATCAAGCAACTGTTTGATGCATCCACTCACTGCTCCATCGTTCTATTGAAGGAAAAACCTCACAGATCATGGAGGTTCTGGCTCCTCTGTGTTATGTAGAAAACATCTCCAGTGGGACCTTCATGTCTTTTAGACGGCCACCAGGATGATCTGGATAACTTGACAGAAAATAAAACTTACTTAAAGCTTTTTAACATCCTTGGTGGGGAAGAAGATGTGACCTTTGAAGGTTTCTTTGTTTTTTAAACTGGATGCCCTAATCTACATTGAGGTTGTGTCCTTTGGAATCCTCCGTCTGTGGAATCCTCAGGCCAGAAAGGTCAACAGGAGGTCAATAACAAATTAAAAGCCTGACAGAAAATTCCATAAGAGAAGGATTAATGCTCAGATTTGGACTTTTTTAGGCCTACGGTCTTGAATGTTTAACCCTATAGTCAACAACCTGTTTTAATTTCAATGTTTTGAATAATTTGCCTCCTCTGATTTCATGGTCTCTTGCTCCCGTTCCTACTTTTTGCATTTTGAAACTGTACAGGGGGAGAAAAACCCAACTGAAACACTTGTCATTTGTTCTCTGGTTCTTAGGATTTTGATCAGGAGTGTGAAAAAGGTTGTGCTGTTATGTAAAGACTGTGTGAGGCCTGCAGTGGTTTGTTAAGAAGGGTGAGAATCCATGCTGCTATTTTAGTCTCTTATTCAGAGCAGCTCGGTGGTTTGCAGAAGCATTAGTGATCACACACACGCGCACACGCCCCCATACGCACGCACACACACACACACACACACACACACCCACACACACACACACCTCCTTGTACTTCTTTGCAATGTACAGACTTCTTTTCATTTTAGTAGCTAGCATTTATGCCTAACCAGGACATTTTCCCAAGTATGCAGTATATGCAAGTACACACACATTCACACACACACAGACACATAGTATGACTTTGCATTGCCTTCCTTTATTTTTCATTTATTTCTATTAACCATAACCATAACCTAAATCACAGCTCAGTTTTAAATCTAAACCCATAACCCTATAAAAACACTTCTTTGCTTCGGGCCCCATAAGGAGCAGTGTGTCCTCACAATGTAGTTTTTGTTGGGAAATTTATTTTTCCTAAAACATGAGAAATGCTAAAACACACACGCACACGCCCACATACACAACTCTTTTGTAATTTCTGCAGATCAGCCACACTGATTTACCTGCAATTCAAACTGAACCCATAATGTTCAGGCGGATTTCCTTTTATTCCTGCCTGACGACATGCTAACTGTTGCTCTCAAACAGCAGGGACACAGAGAAAACTGACTTCTTAGCAGGAAACACACTTTTCCCATCAGAATATGTTGTCACACAGCGATCCCAGAGACAGGAACGGTCCGTCTCACTACCCTGCCTGCTCTGCTATGAAAAGCCGAGCTGTTCCTCCACAGTTCTGGCTGCAGACGGGCACAGCGCCCACTGCCAATTACCCGGCTTATCTCGGTGCCACCAGAGAGTGAACTGCTAGGAAAGGAAGTAGTTGAGGGTAATTTCATTCTCAAAGGGGCCATTTGAGCAAAATGTCAACAAGCGTTCAAAAGGCAACGCAAAACACCAAATGCTATGCAAATGTGTTTGACCACAGGAGCACACACACAAGCAGGCGTGTGTGTGTGTCTGTGTTTTTGTTGGCTTTAGCGAATGCAATACTGTCCCAAATGGGTCATAAAAACCACAACTGCCCTCAGTTGCAATTGCTTCGTTGTATTATGATGACATGCGGCTTGTTGTCGACTCGGATTCTTGCAAAGGAGGAAAATGTTTTTAGCAAATTGCATGAACTAGGATTTTGCTGACTTGGCACCTGACACTTTGCTTGTTGGAATTACGCTGAACAATTTCTCGTTGTCTAGAGCTCTGGAATGTAGAGCAAGTACACAGGTCATGTGGGAGCAAGAACAACAGGCAACATTTTATATCTTCAAGCCCAAAATAGCATCTCAATGCTAAACATGTTGCAGCAGCACAGACGTCACCAACTGCTGCTGTCAGAGTCCACTGTCCACAAAGAAGGATTTTTAACAAAGAACAGAATGAATTTAGTAACACTTTAGACCAGTCTAAAGGTTAAACAATTTAGACAAATTTAAGGATAATAAATGTCCTTATTGTTGGTTTCATATTTCGGTTTTCTCAATAATTTAACAGTAAAAATGGTTTTTGAACTGAAAACGTTCATTTTGTTGATGTACGTTTTTCGATTAAAACGTAATTAAATATTATGAATTAACTTAAACACATTTGAAACAGCAAATATATTTGTTGCTGAGCTCAGATGTCTGTTCAATAAGTTAGCAGAAAAAATAATAAATTCTAAATGTTCACTTTTAGATTCATGGTTCTCAATGTGATTTATTTCAATTGAGCAATTGCTGACCAACCAATCACTACTATATATAGATCAATATATTTATCATGTCATACATAATCTATTTATTAATTTATTATAGGGCAGGCGGCTGGTTTATGGGGGCTCTTGGGCCCTTCTGCTCACTTCTTTGAGGCGCCTTTATTTCTAACCCAAACAGGGTCAAAATTATGCAGAGTTAAATACATAGAATTTCATCACAAGGTGTTTGCATGACACTCACACACATCTCACACCTTGGCAAGATAAACATGTCATAGATGGAAACTACCCAATCAATCATGAAGATGGGCAGATTGGTGAATCACGCTAATTCGTCTCAATGCCACAGAGAGGGAAAACATATCAAGAGTGCCTTAACAGGCTGAGACTTTTCAGAAAAGACGAAAAGTCTTAAGGCTGGAAGGCGAAAGTTGTTCAAGAATAAATGAAGGAGTTGCATTTTATCTGATAGACCAACTAAAATTAGCATTCAACCATTAGTTACCCACTTCACAATTCTGGGATCTAGAGACAAAGCTGTTGCCTATGGAAAACCATTCTACATCCTGTTTGCAGTTTGCCACCAGCCGTGCAGAGGAAACGGCAAATATGTAAAGGAAGGCGTTCATGCAAAGCATAAAGTGTAGTGGAAATCAAAACCTGCATGACGTCCTGAGCACACCAAACAGGGTGGCGGTATAGCCTCATGCTGGGCACAATAAATTTGCTTGAGTCAAAGTCAAGACATAATGCCAGCTGAGGATATGTGGCAGGATTGAAAATGAACGTTTCAGTCTGAAGATGTGTGAAGGTGGTAACAGCATATTCTAAATATTTGAGGGTGGAATTGCAGCCAAAACTGGCTTTACTACGTTAAATTGCAATTACACGCACTGAAGTCTGTGGTAGTGAAATGACAAATGTGAAAACGTGAAAACTGTAGCAAAGCACTATAAGCTTAGAAGCATGGCTAAAGAGGAACGTTGTGGAATGATAATAAAATAAAGCAATAACATTTCCCAAGAGTCACTGATGAATGAAGAGGTGAGAACTGAGAGGTGAAGTATGCCGTCTGACCAATCCAAGCAGAATGCTTTCAGGACACCTCAGGGAGACGGTCAGAGCAGAAGAAGCCCCTCAGCAAACAGCAGCTGAAAACGAAGTGACAGGTCAGCAGGTCTACAATCTGAAACACAAAAACTGCTGAAGAAGTAAAAACCCAAGTTTGACTCTGCTTTGTTAGCTGATAATAGAACAGTAAACTTTAATGAACTAGACTCATCTCATCTCAGACCATGTTAAACATTCTGAATCTATAGGTTTACTTGACCTAGTTGACAGTTTCAGTTCTTGCTGATTCCTGAACCTTTACTTTGATAGCCTGGAGCCACCATGTGGGCAAAATGTAAAACTGCAGCCACAAATGGCAGCTTTCTGACCCGTTTTATATATATTGTTTATATATATAAAAACACAGGATTGTACATGGAAAACTCTTCATGAGGTCATAATGTATGCTATGTATCAATGACTATACAACATAGTCACTGCTACATCTGTGGGATCCTCAACAATGAGGTGGAGGGTTTTATCGGACAGAGTGAAAACAGGGTAACCCTGCTGGCCCTGTTTACCTTGCCTTCTGGTTTGAATATTCGTCCTGATGGCAGCATAGTAGACAGTACCTGAGAATTTCCACAAGAAGCTCTGTTTTAAGTTGAAGGTACAGCCAGAGCTTCCCTGTCCTGTTGTTCAAAAGATCCCACATTATCAGTTTATTCAGTTGTATCTAGTTCTTTAGTTTATTCTTGTTTTCAGTTCTTGGTACATTTCAATGTTGTACTCTTAGACTAGTGTTGTTATTTTCCCCCTGATTTGTTGTTTGAGTCTCCATTCAGCTGCTACGGTTAATTCATCTTCTTGGTGTTTAGTGACAGTTGTCAACCAGCGTCTACATGCATTACCACCTCCAAGTGGAATGGAGTGTGGTTTGGGACGCTAAATATATACTTGACATTAATTATTCATCGTCCGTCATTCTACCTGTTTGCTACCTACGCCTGTTAAGTTTTTGTTTTACTGCAATTGCTCCATTTTCACTAAGTTTGCTCTGTATTTGTGTCTTTAAAAATACAAATATGACAATTGTAAGGAGTCTCTAGCAGAACTGAAAGATCTGATCCTGCAGCAGTTCTAAAGGAGGATCCTTAATGAATCTCACCATCCGCTGCAGTTTTAACCAAATGCATATTAATCCAATTAAACGTGTCTTTCATACATTGAATAGGTAGAGTGTTACTACACTGAAACAGTATTTGTTAGAGGTGGCTTCATAAACAAGAAATATAGTCATCATTTTAAAAAGTGAGCTGAAATGAGGATGAAAGCTGAACCGTCCGGCTTGTTTAAGTGGATTTGTCAAAATAACAGTTACCTTCAAACGATGTCACTCACTTCTTCGTTTTGTGTGTTTCTTCATGTGTTTTATAGGCATGTTGCACATTCAGCAGTATGCTTTCTCTGTCAGAATGAAGAGCATCTCTAAACAAAGCAACATTTTGGTGGCTCATTTGATCTGCTGTGGCAGTCTTTGTCCAGAAGAGGTCACTGTACTCTTTTTTTTATTGCAGTCTGCTCAGGAGGAAACAGTAATAAAACACTGGGGCTGCAGAATTCAAAGTTTATGGAGGAAATAGATGAAAGGAAACAGAGGTTAAGGCATTATGTCCAACTTAGTCAGGTGCCAAATTTGGATTTCTACAAGATTTAGGTGTGAGTGCACCATCTGGCTTATGATGGACTTACTGTAAGACCTGTCCTAAACTTTCAAGTTCTGCATAAAACTTACGGGGTTTGAATAACAGTGTCACATCTGTATTTGGACTAAATGTAGTCACATGTAGATTGAAACTATGTCATTGCTCAATGAAATGTGCTATTTGTAGCTACACTGCTTTCTTAACTCATACATTTCATTTTTAGCTGCTGTGTATTTTTTGGGTACTTCCCTGTCATAGACCAACACTAAGAAGCAATTAACTGTGAAGTGAAGTGTGAAGTATCAGTCTTTTATTATGCAAGTGCTTTGGCTAAGGGAGTAAGACAAAGAAAATGTCTAGGCCTGGTTAAAATCTTTTGAAACTTAACTTGAATCAGAAGAGGCACGTTTCTGGCCAAAACCACTTTCACTATCACCATGTCCACCGTGAGGTATGGTGACAGCAGCATCCTGCTCTGGAATATAACAGTTGTTTTGGTCAAAACAACAATAAGATATTACAAGCCATTGGTCTGAAACTGCAGTCTTCACGGGTCTGAATCCTGTAATGTTTAGATGAGTCCCTTGTGCTACACACTGAAATTTAATGGTGAAACTGCCTCACTAGCATACAGTTCAGTCAAGCTGCTGCCTTAAAAAGTCAATAGACAGAGAACACTTAACATGCAGCCGTTCTGTTTCTGAGCCTCAAAGGTTTCAGTGCATTCACTCTAATCCTGTTTAGTCCACTTTTATTGAACTGTAGTTTATTTGTCTAGAAAGTCGGGTTTGTTTGGAGAGGTGTGAATGTGTAATTGAACCCTCATGCAGACCAAAAAAGCTAACTCTCGCCTCTCTAAAAACCATGGTGTTTGATTGAAGTGAACTTTAACTCGGTTCGAATGGATATGTGGATGCAAACGGACCGGAGACCGCTCCAAAAGCAGGAAATGGACTGTAGCGTAGAGCATTCTGGGTAAATATAGCTAAAACAAACACTTGTGTCTAGCATTAAATGGAGAAATGGCCTGTGGTCTTTTACCAAAGGCATATGAGAAATCCTGCAACTACTAAAAACTGACGCTACTCCATTTTTGTTTATGTTTTGTGAAGGAGGAAGTTGCGCTTATGTCTTCTTCTGTGATATTTGTGTCACTTCCTGTAGTACTTCTTGGTGCAGCGGCTGTCAGGATCTGGGTTTATGAAAGTGTCTCTCCCCATTGGCTTCCTGCTGGGAGTGGCCTGGAGCAGAGCTGCACACCTGCAGCTTGTTGGGATCATCAGACAGAGAGGATTAAAGAGTTGCCAGACCTCACCTCTCCGCTGGATGATGACTCCTTCATGGTAGTCTCTAGCTTGCTAGACCTTCTCCTGAGAAACTCCAGTTATTTGTGAACTTCTTGAGAACGCCTCAGCTTGTTCTCTGCTTCCCTCACTAGTTCTCTGTCTCTCATTCCCAGGTATAAGCCAGACCCCCCAAACCTGTAATCCCACCTGCAGATCCAAACCTCACCTGCCTGCTCGCTCCAGCCCACAGTTCATTCCTGCTGGAGAAACTTGCCTCGGACCTCCCAACTGGTTGCCTGGATCCAACCAGCTCCTTCTCCCTCCCCCAGTTGAGAAGCTAATTTCTCCTGCTGTCCTGTCAGACATTCTGTCCACCCCTCGCACAGTCAATGACTCTCCGCTTCCAGACGAACCCCGGATCTGACCCAAAGAATCATCTGCAAGATACCTGTGACTGTACACTTCGTATATAAATTCTTAACTTACCGTTGCTTCCCGAGTCTGATTCTGCATGTGGGTCTGAAGCCTACCCTCGAACATGACAGTGGTAGCACAGGCGTGGGGGTAAACAGGCATTTCAAAGGGTTTGGATTGTTTTACGCAGTGCAGTGTGAAAACTGAACATGTAACAAATGTTACAAACAGGACACCGGCCTTTAAGGACTGGAGTTTGAGACCACTGTTATAAGAAGTTCCAAAGCAGTTTTGAGTAAAACCTTTCTGGTTGCTGCTAGCATGCTGAAGATTAAATGCCTTATTACAGCTGTTTTATTTTGTTGAGTTATTAGAGTTGTACGTGTCACATTGTATGCAAAGGATAGTTTTAATCTTCCTTCATTTTTACACCATAAAAACGTGGCATCTTAGCAGGGATGTGTAGACTTTTGAGAGTCACTGCAGCATGTGATGGAGTACATAATTTACTGGGACTGCATAAACAAACAACTTCCCCTTCCCAAAAACACCAGTTGGACCCTGTGTGGAAGGATAATTGCTCAGAACTATCCTGAGGGTGGGAAACCTGCACCACCCACTAACTCCTAATCTGTGTCCATCCATTCATCAGTCAGTGGCTGGAACATTACAAAGAGGTTGTTAGGTTGTAATTTAGGCTTACACTGATATGGCGAACCCAGCAGAGCAGCAATCACCTCCTTGTTGATGTGGGTATAAACACATTATGCCTCTTTCAGACATCGCAGACCTCCTGGGAGGAACACTTGAGTTTGACTTTGTTCCATCAGCTGCCAAAGAAAACCTCAAAATTCCAAAACCCTGCCTTTGAGCATTATTTTTTGTCATCTGGATGAAAAGTGGGTTGCTCGAGAGGGAGCAGCGGATTGAAAACAAATCAACAGCACTCGGTTAGCACTTTTAACGAAACCTCTTTTACTCGCGTCCTGGGTGGTCGCTTTGAAGTCAGGCGAACGCTCACAAGCAGAAGGAAATGGAAACAGAATGCTTCGCACAAGAGGTTCCCCACCTGCACACACAAAAGCAGGAGGTGAATGGCAGTTTGGATATTAACAATCGTGGATTATAAATATATTGAAGCCGAAAAACATCTGCTGTGTTCCATGTTGGCCTCCTTTCTTTGGGTTTCCACAAGCTTTCCAGAGTCAATAAAAGTCTTTCCAATTAAGGTGTACTTGCTTTGGGAGTACAGGAACTCACCACCTACTGGCAGCCACCTGTCATCTCACACATCATCAATACGCTTTACAGTAAGCCGTGCACCCAAGATGGAATTACGTTTTTACAGGAAAACTCAATTGTTCTTGTAAAATCAAGAACAATGAACTGTAAACATGCCTTACAGTAAGCCATGCACCAAGGATAGAGGCGAACAATGAGGTTTTTACAAGAAAACCCGAGAGAGTCATGCAAACACAGGTACAGGCAATCAAGTCTTCTGTGGCCTCTAACAGGTTTTCTCCCAGGATTGTCCTGCATGTTGCTCCATCCATCTTCCCATCAAATTTTGCCTACCTGTTCCTCCAGAAAGCAGGCCCACTGTATAATGCTGTCAAACCTGTGTTTTATGGAAGGATTTGATGTGGTCAGTGGGACATAAAGTCTATCTTCATCTTGCCTTTGTTCCCTAAAGGCAACATCTGGTCAAGAACTCTTATCATACCAAATTTAGTCACAAAATGGCTCAATGAGAACAAGTGCATGTTTCTGGAGTGGGTATCACAAAGTCCTGATTTCAGTTCCAGTTAGTTCTTTCAGGAGCAATGTCCCAAAATACCAGTGAACTACTTTATGAAGCATATGCCTTGAAGGAATTTGACCCAAGTCATGCAGTTTTAAAAGAAACTACATCAAATAACTACCAAATACTGCAGTTGAGTCAGTCAAGTCAAGTTTATTAGTATAGCACATATAAAACTAGCCTCTTGTTCTACAGAGAGTCTGAGCTTCTGTAATCAATGCGACTATAAAAGCATGGATGAGTTTCTCTAGATCCTGTTGGAATCTTAGTCTTTTAATCCTGGAAATGTTCTTCAGGTGATAGAAGGCTGACTTTGTAACTGTCTTTATGTGTCTCTGAAGGTTCAGATCTGAGTCCATCATTACTCCCAGATTTTGGGCCTGATCTATCGTTTCTAGTTACAATAGCTGAAGCTATGTTGTGACTCTAGATTGTTCTTCTTTAGATCCAAAGATTCTAACTTCAGTTTTGTTTCTGTTCAACTGTAGAAAGTTATTGTTTTGACATTTCTTACTCCAAAGAATTTTTATTTGCAAATTCCCATTATTCTGGTTTAGAAAATAGAAATGTTTTTTTTTTTAACACTTACTGAGTTGCAATAGGCACAGCTAATTTGTTACTCTAAATCAGTGGTTCTCAAACTTTTTTCAGTGATGTACCCCCTTAAAAATATATTTTTAGTCAAGTACCCCCTGACACGGGCAAAACATTTTTGGAATAAAAAAGAGGTACAGTGCTGTAAATACCCTGTAAATACTGAATATAAATTTCAGTGCATGAACACACATTTATATTTTATTGAACTTCTTACAAAATAATTTTTCCCAAGACTTATTATGAGGAGCCTACTGATTTTTTAAAGATATTTTGAAAAGCTTCACGTACCCCCTGCAGTACCTCCACGTACCCCCAGGGGTACGCGTACCCCCATTTGAGAACCACTGCTCTAAATTATCCTTAAGCTCAATTGTGCGTGTGCCTATTGTGTCTTAGCAGATGCATTTCCATTGACCCTATAATTGTGCAGTTTGACATTTCGTAAAATAAATTTGCTAAATTGAAACATTCCAATTTAGGGAAAAAAAGTGTTTTTCAACAAAAAGTTTTGCAGCTAAGATGAGTTGATTTGTCAGTCATTTCAAATTGGTTTATTTCATAAAGTTGCCACTTTCACGCGTCTGGTGCAAAAAAGACAACAGGAAGTGGTAGGATACTATGGCATGTTTTTTGTTTTTATTATTTATTATTTTAACAAATATATTCATGTGTGATTTTCATGTCTTATTAAATGGAAACGCCACCATTGTGAAATTCTGATTTCTCAACATTAGTTTAATACTGACAAAGTTTTGAGCACACTTGTAATGGAAACGCAGCTGTTATTCTGTGACAAAGCTACAAGGACACACCAAACAAACCAGTAAAATCATCATACAGATGTTTTTTTTTTTTTTTTACAGTATTAGTAGACGAGAATGCTAGTTCTTTTCTTAATCCTTTAAAATTTAGTTTGCTATTTGTGTTCTTTTCTCTGCCTGACTTCTTTTAACAGATGTCGATTAAGCTATGAAAATAATAGACCGAGGCTGTAATAAACTGGAATTATCCTTCAGAGGGAATTACAGCATTGATTTAAATGTTTGCCAATGTGCTTGTTTGTGTCAGGGTGGGCTGCTGATAGTAAATGCTTGGATGGAAGCTCATTGGGTTTGGGTTTTTGAGCGTGTGTGTGTGTGTGTGTCAGAGAGAGAGAGAGAAAGAGAAAGAGAGTTAGACCACTGTGGAAGCTTTTGTAGCATATCTGGTTTAAGAGGCGCTCATAAAAAGGAAAACGCGTGCACAAATGCCCCGGTGACGGGAAGCACTCTCTCTCTGCCTCTCGCTCAGACTGGTGCACCCTCTTTACATCTCCACACGTGGATCCCCATTTCCCCACATAATAGGCTGTTTTAACTCCAGTTCTATAAAAGGCAACTTCACCCAGTAACTGCAGCGCGAGGCTCTGTGTGGGCCCCCGCAGCCATACCAGCCCGGCAGAGCCGACAAGCAACTCGGCGCTGCTCTGCGGCACGAGTGAGCAGCGAGGACCAAACCCCTCTCTGGCGTGGCTCATATACAGTCATGTATTTCGGGCATAGATGATTCAGCCTTAACGTTCCACTCACCATGGATTTTCCTTTCTAAATGCTGAGTCAGTGACCCACTTAATCTCAGCTCGCCCCCCCCTGCAGTTAAATCAGAGTAGCATCTTTCATCCCGTTATCTCGTCCCCCTCCCAATCAGCCCCTCCTTCGGTTTGTATCCACGCCTTTCTGCTCCACGTGCGGGGCAGATGGTGCTCTACCCTTTTATCCGCTGCTGCTATTTGGAGAAACGGCTGAGAGAGACTGTGCGCGCGCCAGGTCGCGTGCGCGCAGGTCGCGTGCCTGACTGGGGCTAATTAGCCGCCGCCTTCCCTCCCCTTACGTTTGGATACGTGACAGCAGGGCCCAAAGCGTACGGACGGCGGTTTTGGCTCAGCAGATGACTGAGCGCCTGCCTGGCAAAAAGCTGGAGGGTTTGCTCCGCTCAAACATATGGGACACTGGATGTCCGACAGTTGGTGTCTCAGATTCAGATTGAGGGATTAGTCCAATAAAGACATGGCTGCCAACAGGTGCTTGTGAATGCAAGAAGCACCTTACACAGGGGCACTCCAGTTCTCCACCGCCAGTGTTCTGTATGTTTTAGGTGCTTCTGTGCTTTGGCTAACCCGATTTCAATAAATGGGTCAGTACCTCTCACCTTCCTAGGCAGCAGGCTGAGGAATAAATCAGGAATGAATCATTATTGTAGGATCAGGAGCACAACTAAAACATGGACACCGGCCCTGAAGGACCAGACCTGACCATCTCTGACCTACCCTGGTAAAAACCAGCTCCTTGTTCTATATGTTGCCTCATACAGAGACTCTGCACTGAGCTCTCCACTATCGTCTTGCCGGAGACGTGGACTATGTTGATATTTCAAATGTTACCTAATTGCTAATGTTTGTCTGTGACATTATGTAATGTGCCATTTCCAGCCCAAACAAGATGGCCGCTAATGTTAATTCAATATTTGGAAGCGTGACCAACGGAACAACTTCCCTCATTTCCTCCGCTGTCATTGCTAAAACTGCAGGCAGACTGCAATTCTAAAAGAGCGCAGAAAATCATCATTCAAAGCTTCTTCTTCTGTTCGCTGCTTAGCCTGGGAGAAAATATACTGGAGGAAAACCAAGTCAACGGGAGAAAGCCCAGACTGTGCTGTAAGTGAGATTTGAGTCAAGCGGAATAGCGCAGGAAGGCAATAACCAGGCAGGCCACCTCTGATCTGACATGCAGGCTAAAGTCATGGGAAATTGTTAAATTATGCTGTTAAATAATGGACAGCAAACTGTTTAGTTTTTTGTTTCATAGGTTCTACACGTACCTCATGTCTGCCTTGTAGGCTAGCTTGTGTTATCTTTGCTCAATGAATTACTTAATGAGGCTAGAAACATTATCTGGAATATGCATCCATTGTCCTTGAAGGATCACAAGGGGGTGGTGCATGTCTTTGGACGAGAGGCGGGGTACACCAGTTCATCAGCATAAAGACAAATGGAGAAACAATTGGTTTCTCAAAATTAAGGGTAATTTCGAGTAACCAGTTAACTTAACACGTGTCTTTGGATGTGACTGTCTGCAGTACCTGGGGTAAACCCATGCATGCAAGGGGAGAATATGTAAACTCTATGGGGAAAGACTGAAGGGCATGGAAGACTGAAGGGCATTTCTTGAAGACATTAATGCTAGTCGTGTGCATTAACATGCCTTGAGCTAAAATTGAACCGATCTGTTATGAATTTATTATCACATAGGGACTTGATTCAAAGCAGAATACCCAATCACACGTCTCACTTCAAAAGTCACTGGACAGTCTTCCTCCTTGATCAAATTTTGTAGAAAATACTATTTCTATTGCTGTATGATTGTAGTTGAAAAGTTGGTGACAAATAGAAGGCAGAGAGAAACTCAACAGTTTGCAATTAAACCTCTCACACGTCGCAGGTTATACAATGCCAACTTAATGGCACACAGAGCCTTACCCAGTCAGCCCCAATCTGAGAACAAATCTGTTGCATGACAAGGTGAAGGGACTTCTGACACCACAAGATATCAGGTTAACAAAATGAAGCTGTCTTGTGATAGATCAAGAGACAAAAATCCTGTTATCTCTTCATATTTGTCACAGTCTAAACGACTTTGGGCTCTCAGTTCATTGAAGCAGCTCACTGCATGGGTGTTACACATAAAAATCCTATCAAAGGATAGAGATGACCTCCTTTCTACAGCAAATAGAGATTTGCAGGCTATTTGTAAACAGGAGCTTTAAAGCATGCAGTCAACAGGCCTGTTAAATTATTCATGCATGCATGGTTCTGTTAGTAAGCACTTTCTAAAATTGCTTCAGCTTTCATAATAAATTCCTAATTGATGATTTAGGGAATATTATCAGTCTGATTTAATGGAAACACAAGTCTTTCTGAATATGATCGTATGATTGATAGGACTCAGCAAAGCTTAATGACGCTGTGTGAGGAGGCAGCCTATCCACCTAACATTAGCTACAGGGGGAAGTACACACAGTTGCCTGAGTGCTTGTTGTAAAGTTAGGCTGAAGCAATTGTAAAAGCTGGATAGAAAATCAGAATCAGCTTCAGAGGAAATAGAATAAATGCTTTGATGCCACTATTTGGTTATTAGATAGTGACAGATAGTAAATGTGATAGTTGTGACCATGCAAAAATAGTTTCACTGTAAAGAAGTAGATTACTCTAGTTTTAAGGTGTTCATTGTGTTCATCAGAGAGTTAGTCTGGGGCAAGAAACTGTCTCCAACCAGTTTGACTTTTTTGGTAACTAAATATTTAGTTCCAAAATTAAAGATTTAATATACAAACAGAATATTTATGTTCCAAACTAAACATTTATTTTTTAAACTAAGTCTTTAGTTTTCAAACTAAATATTTAGCTTGAACCTAAATATTTAGCTAGCAAGGTAAATATTGCTAGTTTGCAGGCTAGCGTGATTGACATTAGCTAAGTATTTAGCATGCTAACTAAATATACTGCTCAAAAAAATAAAGGGAACACTTTAAGTGTTAAACACCTGTTTAAGTGTTCCCTTTATTTTTATTTTACATACCAGTTAGCTTACTGACAAGCAATGCGTCTCTCTTCATGACAAGTTAAATAATCTAAAAAATTATGTTATTTTTTAAAAGTGTGACCGTGTAACATTACAAATGGTACGTACTGTACATAGGCTATATCTTTTTCTTTTCAGAATTAAGGAGGGTGGATTTTGATTTATTGAAGAACAGCTTGAGCCTTGACTACCAGTGGAACAAGCCGGATGGGCCTAATGGGACTGGGAGGGGTATTTATTACAAGTTCCTGGCCTCAGACTGTCACACAGTGTCGGTCTCTCATCCCACAGTCTCCTCACACTGAGGACATGACATTACAGATCTCACCGGGGATCTTCGTCTCCTCCCTCCTCGATTCACAATTGCGGCTCGGTGCACGTGCGTGCCTCTCGCGGAGCTGCCATTGGCGAGACGACCCGCTAAGTCCCGCCCACCAGCTTTACGTCAGCGCTGCGCTTGTCTGTGGAGGTTCTGCAGCGGGCAGCGAGCCGCACTGCACACCGACTGAACCGGCAGGGGCGAGGCGGCATCCATCATCGCTATGGGAATTAAGCGCAGCGTCCTGAGTGAATCGAGCCCTCAGCCCGCTCCACCCGGAGACACAGAGTATAAAACAGAGCAGCCCAGAGCCCCGACCAGCTCCCCCTCCTCCGGTGTGCTGAGGAGGACCGTGGTGATGATGATCAGTAACATCTAGAGATGAGACGTGTTACTCAAGCAGACAACTTGGACAAGGACGTTTGCTCGACCCGCATCCGTGCTCTCTGATTCAGGATGATGTCTGTCATCCATGTGTCCGCCGTGGTGAGTGCATCACATATCCACCCAACTCTCTCCACGGACTGCTTTTCATTGTTTATTCTAAGGGGCTGCTTCGGCAGGTTCTCCATTTAAAGGGACAGCGCGTGTTTTTGTGAAAAATTTCTGAATCAACTTGAAATCAATTGACTGAAATGACTGTCAAATGGTAAAAAAAAAAATAAAAATAAAAAGAGAGAGAGAAATGGTCATAAAGATATTTTATTTTATTGTAAGTAAAAAGCATTCTTGGGTGGAAATTTAACAGTGGGTGAACAGAACAAAAGGGGAAAAAAAGTTTGCAGTTGGTGACAAAGAAAGGGCAGCCTGCAGTCTATTGTTATCCAGAATCAGTCCCGAAAAGGCTGCAAAGATATGTTTGTTGGTTTATTGTCCAGATATAGAATTTGTTGGATTCATTGTAATCATAAAAAAAGAGAAAATCATTCGAATTTTAAGTAAGTCTATAGATTGATAGATAACATCCAGTCATAATTGCAGGTTAACTCCTTGCTTTCTGAATATATTTATTATATAAAAATACATTATTTGTTTTTCTTGTTAAACAGATTTTGTTCGGTTAGTATTTGAATATACAGTAAATCATAAAACAAATGTACATCTAAGTATTGATTATGCTATTCTCAAATCTAGGTATACATGGTGATCCTTGGTATGTGTTGAATATGCATCACCGGGCATTACTGGTAAACATATGTTGATGACGCATCTGTGACAGTAATTTACAATGGATTAAATGCAAAAGATGTGCATTTGCTCTGCGGATTCACACCCATTTAGAAGTTTATTGGGATCTTATGTGATGGACCAACACAACGTAGCACATAATAGATGAAGTTGATGGAGAATTAGATGTGATTTTCAAAATTAATACTTGATCCGCCCTGATCACACTGACTCCATTGTGAAATAACCATCATGCTACAAAACAGACTACTTTAGTCTATCACATGAAATCCCAATAAATACAGACGTTTCTGGTGGCGGCATAATGAAATGAGTAGAAGTTAAGTTTTGTGTTTTGATGATTTTTTTTTTTTATTGCGGTGTTCAGAAATCCCCCCCATCCATTATTTTTAGTTGCGTTACCTTTCAGGCTAACAGTGGGGCTGGTGCCTGTCTCTGGATGGCTTCGTTCACTTCCCCCGTTGCCGTTGCCAAACTAGCCAGACTACAATTAAAAAGACAGTGCAGAAATCCAACGTCATCACTTATAACTTCTCCTTCTGTTTGCTGGTTGGCCAGAATGAAATGCATCCTGAGAAATCCAGCTCAATGGGACTAATCCCAGACAAAGAACTGAGGGGAGATGAGAATCGAATGCCTAGCATAATCAGGCTAGTTGTTAATGTCACAAAATTTGAAAAAGTCAATCAGGAAACTGTCGGTGCTAAATTCTGACTCTAAATTAGGTTTTCGGTTTGTCTATAATCTTTAGTTTTATGCTTAAAATCCCTCTTAATGCAGTGACTTTACTTCCAACATACCCACAGTGTATGAAATTGTTCAACAAAGACATCCTGGACACCCAAAGTTAACAGTTCAGACGTCATTTTTCACCCCAAAGGAAGAACACAGCTCAGCTGGCAGAGCTCCTAGCTTCCGTCATTAGCAGAGAAGTGGAAGCATCTCAACAGATAATCGTCGGCAGTTATTGTCAGTGATAAATGCAGTGTGAATGAGTCTAAACAGAACCTCTTTCTCTCAGCTGTGCTGGACGATGGCATTGGGACACACTGCAACAGGTGCCAGGCAAACGTGTATGTGTGTGTGTGTGTGTGCGTGTGTGTATTAGTGGAAGTACTTATGTGTGTACTTTTGATGTAATTTTGATTTGACTGGGTGTGTTGTGAGCCATACTTTAATTGAACAGTAATGACAACCTAGTGTCTGCCAAAGCCGTTCCACCCATGCATGCACACTTTATGTAACACACTTGTTTTAAACAGCCACTTGTAGCACTTAACATGACTCAGCATATACTGTTAATGAAGTAACAGTAACAACAGAAGTAGCAGTTTTTTGTAGGAATTTCATTCTTGAACTGTTTGCTAAAGCAGGATCATTAGCTATATTTGGAGATAAATTCTCCAAATCTTTGCGAGTTTTTCCACAGAGCATATCTAAAATATTCTACATTCTCTCGATATTAATGCAGATTAAGGAATATTTGGTGTCTGAACTATTAAAATACAAAGTTTTTAGCCTTTTACTTATTATCGTAACCCTAACCCCTGTGAATACTGGAGGTGTACTGTACTCTGGTGTGTTCCTGGTATGGATAAATGTGGGAAAATGCAATAAAGATCCATCCATCCATCCGTCCGTCCGTCCGGATGGACGGATGGATGGATGGATGGATGGACTTACGTATACTGTAAGTTACCCTGTGATTTTTTTCAGTGTCTCAAAAGGACTTGTTTGTTGAGAAATTGAGAAATCTGGGAATTTGAGTCTGTAAAAGTAAGAAACGTTACACCCAAATTTGTCATCGTGTTTTTCTTGTTTGCGAGAGCGCCATATGTCTCAAATTGTCAACAAAGCAATCCAAGAGTCAGCTTGACAGAGCAATGTGCTTCCGCTGAAGATAAACCTGACAGTTGTCTGCATAAAAAAAGAAAACAACAACAACAAAAAACGGTTATTTTTTACAGAAAATAATTGAAGAAGGTAATATGAAAAAATAGGATGACCAAGAATGGATCCTGGTGAACACCTCCGTGGGATTTCAGTGGAAGTTGGGAAACATCCATTAATGCTGACTTAAAATTCGTATCAAAGAGGTCAGAAGGCTGAAACCATATCAAACGCCTTACAGACAAACATCTTGTCAGTGGCAGGCCGGTTGTGGTGATGGGCGTCTGCAAGCGGTTTATTTTAGGACGATGTTTGGAAATGTTAAGACGCTCATATTCGCCGCTGTCTGTTCTTCATCTAATGTGTCCGCTGGTTGGATTTACTTGTCCTTAACTTCCACTGGGTTTGTGCTCCAGCCAAGAAGCTGTGGCCCCGATTCTAAACAAATGCAGGACACGATTCAGCATTTTTGACAGAGGGGACCAAACAAACATTGCGTGATGAAGTATGCGTACTGCTTTGGCAGCCCATCACATGCCGGAAATGTTCAGACTATTTTATACTGTCGGAGAAAAAAAAAAAACAGGGAAGTTGAAGCAATTGGGGTTATGTTTAAATCATGTGTTGCCCTGGCATCCGATGCTCGCACGCGATTAGATGGAGAGCTGGACATGTCGCTGGATGAATCACACTGTAACTGCTGCTGGAGGTTGAGAATTCTTGTCCTATTGACGGGCTTTGAGTGTGCCTGTGGGTGTTTTTGTTTCATGAGGAAGTCCTGACAGGAAACCTAAAGAGGCTTATGCCTCCATATGAGAGTTTGTCACTTTACACCTAAAAAACCTCAAGGCATTTTATGAGATTATGAGATAGATCAACAGAAAATACGGCGTCACTGTGAAACAATAGATTTATTCATCCCACCCCTGTTTAGTCCGCTTTATTCCAACTCCAGTCCGTTTCTCCAGAAAGTCTGGTTCATTTGTTAGGTGTGAACGTCTAATTGAACTCTGATGTGGACCAAACTCTCTCCGCTTACAAACTTATCTCTCACCATGGTGGAGGTAAAATCTGGCATGGTTTGTGTTGTATGAACGCCTACTGGATGGAAGACCGGACCAAAAGCAGGAAGTGGACTATAGGGCAGGGCATTCTGGGTAAATACGACCAAAACAAATGTGTGTATATAGAGCTAGCGGAAGAAATGGATTGTGGTCATTTGAGAAAGAAAAAAGAGAAATCCTACATTTAATTTTTGTTTGCATTTTGTGAAGAAGGATGTTCCGCTCAGTTCTTCTTCAGAAATGTTCATGTCGTTTCCTTCATTGGTTCTTGTTGCAGCGCCCCCAGAGGCTACGGGACAGTCAGGTGTGAAAACACTCTTAGGGAGCATTAGAGAACAAAGAGCAGCTGTTACTTTTATGCTGGGTTTTACCACGGGTAGTGGAAAAACTTTGCCTTTCGAGCCCATAAGAACTACTGCCACCTGCTGGTGGGAGGTAGCACTTACTGAAACACAATGTTTTCAATTTGACCATTTTTTGAGGAAGATTTTCAACAAACCTACCTACTTAACTTGTTCGCACAAACAAAATGCAGGTACTTGTTGAATTTATCTGAATTCCCACTGTTGCGGAATCACAAAAAAACTAAAGACCTCACAGAGCTCTGTTTAGTTTTAATATTCGTCAGCATTTTCTTTTGAATCTGTGACAGAAAGAGTTTGGACTTTGGACTCAGAGATACCTCATGCATGTCCATTTTGTATGCAGAGATGATGGTTGAGGTCGGGGTAAATAAAATTGCCCTGTCCCCAGGCTTAACCCACCTTGAATCATGGTCTCTGATTGGTTGGCCGTCCTGTGCCCCAGGCAGATCATGTATTTAGTGGTGCAGGCGGATTGAGGAGGAGTTGGCAGGAAAGGCCCAACCCTGGCAGCAGAAGGACTGAAATGGATTAATGTAGTGCTGATCAGCAGAGGTGGCTGCTACAGTGGCTCCAGACAATATCTCCATGCAGTGTGCGTGGATTTTTCTAAGTGTGTGTGTGTGTGTGTAGTGTGAAAATGCTGGTACTGCACTTTGTTTCCTCTTCTGCTTTGTGTCTTTGATGGCTTTGCATTTTTTTATTTTCTAAATGACAGGGCTGATTTTAGTCTAGAGGATCACAGCGGGGGTTGTTGACCACACAAGGAAGGAGACACAAATATGAACAAGCAGCCAATTAGGAGCAGGTATTTAGCTGCCATTAGCCCATCGCACTGTTCCCTTAACATGCTGAGTAGCAGCTGTCGCAGTGCTTAGCACCATATGGTTAAAGAGTGCTGAGACGTCTGGAATCTCTCTGCTTAGAAAGGCCAAAAGATGGAGCCCTGACTTGGACCAATCAGCAGCCTTTTAACCCTATAGTCTCAGTCTTAATAGAACTGCTGAGCATTTTTTCTAGAAGACAAACAAAATTCAAATTAAAGATCTAAGTTTACCTTAGATAAAGTACCATTGATGTAAAGTCAAGGGCTCAAATCTGAAAATATAGAAGATAAAAACACTCCAGGAGCCTGATTGCACAAGTCTGCACACCCTTAAGTGAATGCTTTGCTGATTTGATGGACTATAGTCAAAGTTCTGCTGTCCCTGAAGGATTGTCCTGATATCAGCTCATTTGCATTCTTTAGTAATGCCATAGTTAGTGGACAGTTTGCACTGTAGGAAGGTATCAGTCAAGAGAAGGGTACAAACAACATTTATCCCTGCTGTCTGAGACATTCGCTGTATGCTTAACAATGCTACTTTTCAAAAGAATGAAATTGCCTTATTATTGTAAATTCGCATCCTTTGGTAATTTATCAATATATCAATATCAGCATATCTTAGTACTGGAAAAAACAAATATTTTTCCAGAATTATTACCCATTGACCTTTGAATAACATTTGGGTATTTAGTACCTTTTAAAACGGTACCAACACTTATCCTTTATTTAAGGTTTTTGATCAAAACTCACACTGATTGGTAAATAAGTACACAACAATAAGGGTCAAGCTGAGGTCATTCTGAAGAGTAAACCAGCAGAGAGAGCCGGGGCAGATTGTCCATTGTTCCCCGGAAGCAGCAGAATGTTCTCATTTTCCCACGACACGCGCTCCCTGCCAGAACTTTTCACTTTGAACATGGATGTGAATGAACGCATTGATATCACTGACGCAACAGAGCTGGACGCTGAATGTTGACAGCACGCTCTGATGTTTATGGATGAGGTTCTGGGAATGAACACAATGGACTGAATGGACGTTGTGGTGATGAAAGGGCAGCGGACTGGTGGAAGAAGGGACAACCCTGTCAGCGCTGAAGGTATTGCTTGTGTTTCTGTAATTAGTATAAGGACTGATTTTTGGAAATTACTTTTGAAAAAATATTTCCAATCATACCTCAGATTTTTCCTTTCAACTTTTATGTGATCTGGGTGTAAAATCTTTCTAGTCAAGGCTTAGTGTCCAAGTAACATGGACTGGTATACAAATTATAAGGCTAAAAGGGGTTAAGGAAGGTATGCCCTGCATCAGCCCTGTATTAGATTAAAAAATGTGGGAAACAACTCTCATTGCAAAACAACTATACCCTCCAAAGACTAAATATGCACTTTACGAAATATGATTTTATTACTAAAGAAATTTTAACTATGCTGTCCAACCCGAGCCTATGTTTTTCATTTACATTTCTCAGCCGGGAAGGGGTTGAAAAGCCACTTTGAAAGCTTTGGGAATCTAGTAAACCAGAGTCAGAGACATTATCCATACATATTAAAAGCATATATGAATAATGAACGTTCCAATTATTGGACTTGTCATGAAATGCGGTGTTGAGGGGTGGTGAGGGAGACGCAGCAGACCCAGGATGCAGTGAGAAATGATGGTTTTAATAAGGAATGAAGTCAAAACAATCCAAAAACACAGGTAGCACGACTGAGCGGAAGCCAGGGCTCAACGCCGGTAGCAACTGGTTTACGAAAGGACAACACGAAGGACTGAGCGCACATTAGACAAGGACCCGACAAAGACACAGACACACAGGTGACACTAAATACACAGGAGGGTAATCAGGGAATGAGAAACACCTGGGAGTAATCAAAGGGAGGACAGGACAACATGAAGACTCAGGGACACAGAAAACTCTAAATAAATACACAGAAAAACACAGAACATGACAGGACTGGCCAATTATTGGAGTGATGGCCTATTGATTGGACAATAGAGCATCAACGATTTATCCTGGAATTCATAAAAGACAAACACCTAAAGCACTACAGGCCTCGCTTTACTCAGTTAATGTCAGTGTTCATGATTCAGCAGCAAGAATAGTATCTTGGAAGAGTTTCAAGTCTAAAATCACTAGTGACTCAAAAGAACACCCTGTCTCATTGCACATATGCTAAAAAAAACATCCGATGATCTTTGGGGACATATTCAGGGTACTGGCGAGACAAAAGTGGGATTCTTTAGAAGGTTCTGTCCTGTTGGATGGTGTAGAACTAAAACATCCGCCCATTTTCAATACCTGCTCAACAATCCAGGGTTGCAACGGGGTACACTGTGAACAGTACACCAGAACAGCCATAAACAACATGTTGGGTTAAGCATGCAGAATCCACACAAAGAAGAACCCTGGATCGTCTTTCACCAGGGGAGCAGTGCCATAAACTGCACCACCACAAAGTTCCCAAACTAAAACGATTTAGGAGAAACAGCATTATACATACAGACAAACATGGTGGCAGAACCTGGAATACCTGCAGCAAATCCTAAACCAGAATGTCCAACCCTCAGTTTACGACTATGAAGGGCACTTTGGTTAACTGACTCAGGCTATGGACATTTGTACATTACATAACACCTCTTACCAGTAGACCACTGTCTACTGGTGTAGTTCAGGTTGTATAATCCCTTTGTTTCAGAAAGTATTACACTCTTTAAACCACACAGCTTTACTGTGTGGAGCAGCTTTTACCATCTTTAGCTTTTTTGTAGTTAAAAAAACCCGACAAAACAATGGATTAAGTTTCTCTAGAATGGAAGATCTGTACCTTTTGTGTTCCAGGTAGTGTTACACAGGCATGACTCAGTCTATGTCTGTGATATTGAACCCAGAGGTGTGTCTCATTCCACCAAATCCAGCAGGGCCGTGCAGAGACCTTTGGAGGGGCAGGGTCTCAAAGTTAAAGAGGGGCACGTTGAACAAGACCTTAAAACAATTGTAAAAATTATTATGACAGTGACACTTTAACTGCAATACAGGAAAAAATTCCATCATTTTTATGTTAAATTTGTGGCAACCAGAAGGTACCACTAATTAGTTTTACCTATTTTTAAATATTTTCTTAAAACTTCTCTTTCATTCCAGATTTTGACATTTAAATTGTTTTTAATTGAACTTTTATTTCCTTTGTATCTTCATTAAAAATGTGATGGGCTTTTTGTATTACTTTTAAATTATTAGGATTTTATTATATTATGCTACTTCTGTTTCATTATTTTTGTGCACAGTTCTTTGGTCTTGGAGTTGAACTTCTCTAGAACTAAATCAGGAACAACTCCAGAGCTGCAGAGTTTAGATGCTGCATGGTCATTTCTGATGTAAAATAAAGACAAAAACTGAATAACTAAATTACTTCTAGTGTTCCTCTTCATGTGATTTAAAACTCATGTCACGTTTTTAGGCTCAGTTCAGGGAAAATATCGACTGAACAAACTGAACCATGAATGTAAAGACGATCATACAGGAAATGCTTCTTTTTCATTCATTTATTGATTCATTTTTCATTTCTGAGGCAGAGAAAGCTCCATTAGCCCTCTGATGCATGAATTATGATCCTTTGTGTCAGAATTTTTTTTCCATTTTTTAAAATTCTTTTCTTAAGGCATAAAAAAGGTAGGAAATTTTTTTTGTAAAAATAATTTTTTTTTTTTTATGTGATCAATTGTAAATTTGTCCAAATACGAAGTTGTTATTTGAAAAATACATCAGTAGTATTGTTCCTTAGGGGTTATCTGATGTCACAATATTTTTTTTACTTGCAAGAGTCGTCTACAGTAGAAGGAGGGACCGGGTCGGTTCTCATGCTTTTTTGTCTGTCGGCCATATTGTATTTAACAAAAATAATTTCTTGCATTTGCAGCTGATGGCCAGTAGTTGATGGTATATTTTATGATGCATTAGTGTCCACGTCAGTGGTCTGTGTGCATTTATAACATAAAAATCCACGGGAAGCACAAGAAAATGGCTTTTAGATAGCTGTCCACTGTAGTGACCACTATGCATGAAAGGGTTAGGGAGGTCAAGGTCAGGTGAGAAAAAACAAAACTATTCATTTATCCTAATTCTACAAACTACAGAGTGATGAAGAAACAACTATAAAATTACATCTGAGGAAATTTGATGAGAATTTTGTTTCATGATAGTTTATGTTTTATTTAAGCCCAATTGTTTGTTTTATCCAATCAATGTATTCACAAACATCTATGATTGTAGATGGTATCAGACATGCAAAGCCTGTACTACTTTCAGCAATCACACCATAAATCATCCCGTTGAACACCACTGCTGAACCAGAGTCGCCCTGTAGAAAAATGTATATCAATATATTTATTTATGTTGTACAACAGAAAGGTTCTAATCACTGCAGAGAGATATTGATGAAAAACTTACATAACATATATCCTTGGTTGGTGCTTCAGTAAGAAATACATTCCCACATTTTGGTCTAAAGTAGGTATCTTGATCAACATTCACGTTGACACACTGAAGATGTGTTGGACTAGGAGCATTGGGGTCTGTAGAGAAACAAGAGGACCATGAACATGTTCTTCACTCGACCTTCTCTGTAGCGACAGAAACAAAGATTTTATTCTCATAACTTCAATATTTCTCTCACTTCGCTCATAATTGGGGCCGGTTGTCGTTCCTCCCTCTCCTGCCAGCTGAACTGTATCGCCTCTATAACACAATAAGAATAAAATGTAAAAATACAAGATAACTGTAGAAATTGAATTGTGATGAAGAACAATGAAAGAGCAAAAAATAAATCCATGAAGGACTTCATCCTCTGACAGGAGTGTCCATGTCCAGTCCTCAGTGACGATGTCCTGCGCCCTTTACATGTGTCTCTGGTCCAACACACTTGAGCTAAATGGGTTCTGGTTCTGCTGTTGGCCTGATTACCTGACTCAGGTGTGCTGAAGCAGAGGCAGCAGGACTGGAGGAGTAGAGACAGAAAACCTGAAGTCATGTTGATCAGAGAAAGACTTACATTTTAGGACGATTCTGGCATCTTGGTAGCCGAGCAGGTGGGACATCTTTTACTGGCCTCCGAAGCTTCAGCAACATGATATCATGCTTTTAGCCCTGGTCAGTATGAATCACCGAATCGTATTGGATTACATGGATCCGCTGTTTAGCCCTCCTTGGATGAACTTTTAGCATTGCTACGTTAATCCTGCAGAAAAGGTTAGATTATAATAAACACACAGAAAACCTGATCATCTGCAGATAAAATTGTCTTAATGTTTCTTTCCTACCACCCTGCCTCTGACTCCCAGTAGTGAGCTGCAGTCAGGATCCACTTAGCGTCGATCAGAGATCCTCCACACAGGCTTGTTGTAGTATAATTGCTGCTCTCAATCCGAACATGATAAAGAAGCTCCCTGTCATCACAGTCATGGCCTCCAATGATTCTCTTCTGCAGAGAAACATTTGAGTTCACTGAAACACCTTAAGAAGAAAAAGGAGGACTTTACTTAGAAATCAGGTGCAAACATGGCCGCTGGAAGAGAAAAAGAATAAACAGTTAAAGATTAAAAAGCATCACAGTCTATATTCAAAGAAGTTTCAGTCTGAAACAGAATCAGAGGGAAGTGTCTCCAGTCTGTCCATTGTCTCCAGTTTGTCCGACTCACCCAGCCCCAGCAGCAGCAGAACCTTCAGCAGAGCCATTGCTGGTCCAGCTTCCTGTGAATGTCTGCAGTCTTGCAGCAGCTTTTAAACTCTGCTCACAACTTCCTGTAGGAAGCCACCAATCACAAGACAGACACTGATCTATCCAGTCATTTACATAAAATACAGAAGGAGGTAATCATAAGAAATAATGATATAATGAATAGGAGAGAGGAAATATGGATTAACAGGTTGATGTTTGGTCATACTAGTTTAAATAGTGGTTTAAAAAAATAGGGAAACATCCATCAGGTGATTGTTCTTATTGCAGGGAAACAGAAGTAGAACATTTATTGTAGAAAATATATAAAAGAGAGGAAAGAATTGGAAAGGGTAATGGGGAGTTCAGTAATTATGGCTAATTTATTAAGGAAGCATCAATCACATGATATAATTCAAGCACTTATTAAATATTTAAAAGATACAAAATTAGCTGAGAGGATTTAGTATGTATGTGTGTGTGAGTGTATAAGTACGTATATAATTTAGTTATTTTAAGATTTGAAGATATTTAGGATAAATTAATTTCTGAATTACATCTCCGTCCAGTTGATGGCAGTAATACACAAAGTTTGTAAACTGCCAGAAAACGCTCTAGAAGAAGAAGAAGATCTGTCCAATCATGGCACAGACACTGGTCTGCGCTGTCATCTGCACACAGACGAACTTAAACAACTCATCATTCTAAAGAAACTTGAAAAAGTCCTTGTTCCTAATAAAACAGTTCTCCCTCGTATAACTTAAATAATCAGGCAACGAAACAAGAACTTTTTCATCAATATTGACTTAAAACAAGCAGCTCCTATATTTTGCTGCAAAGTTACTTGTAGGTAAGTTTTGCCTTAACTCAAGTGAACTGAGAGGTTTCCAGTAGAAACTAGAAACACTCAGCTAGTGTTTGTGCTAGCCTCCCTGCTAATCTCTATGCTAGCCTCCTGCTAGACTCCATCCTAGCCTACTTGCTAGCCCTGATGCTAGCCTCCATACTAGCCTCAGGCTTGTTGAAGTTGGCTAAATGTAATATTTGTCTACACAGGAAAATACAAAAACTTGATCTTCAGTGAAGTCCATAGGTTTTCAAGATGTGGGAGAACTAGCCTACATGCTAGTCTATGTAATAGCTTCCATACTAGCCTCAGGTTTGTTGATGTTTGCTACATATAAAATCTGTCTACACAGGTTGTGTTAAATTGTCCTTGAAATAAAATCAGAAATGCTGTTTCCAGATTTTAAGTCTGTATGAAAATACTGCAAATGTAAACCAAACTAAAATCAGAGAATAAGAACGTTAGAAACAGAACCTATAATACAAATGACGGACTGGTGACCTTCAGTGGAGGATTCTGCACAGCGCCAACGCAACAAACTCATTTTTATTGGTCATCAGTCCTGGGGTTTTAAACGAGTGTCCTTTTTGCAGTATGTCAGGGACACAAGACAAGCCGGCGAGTAACAGTCTGTGATTTGACTAATTAGAGAGGTGATTACATATTCATCTGTTACTCAAAATACCCCATCTGTTTTATGTGGCTCAAAATTAGTTTGGTGTAAAATGGAGCTAAAGTGCTAACAAACATAAAGTTAAGGACAAGCATAAATACAAAGAAATAGAAAAAAAGCCTTGATGCTACATTGTGAAAAACAAAAAGACTAATGGAACTAAAATGTCCTTCGTAAAAAGAAACTATGAATCTTATGATTTTATAGACAAGAATTGTTACAAGAAATTCAGAAGGAACACTTTGTTATGGACAAAAGGACTCTTTGTCTTTTCGCTATCTGTTTTATCTGCTCAAACGCACACGGCTGCACGTTGACATAACCATATTTAAGACTGGTTACAGTCACACAAAAACAAAAACTGATTAAGACACTTTAGAGAGGGACCAGAATGAGGAGAAATTAAAAGCAGAACTCGTGCTACAATCTTTGCTTCACTCGCTGTCACCCCTAAGGTGAGCTGAGTGGAGTCCAGCCCTGGAGGGTGAACGTCACTCTGTATCTGTTCCATTTGTATGACCTGTAACATTTGATAATTTTCTGCATTAAACCTGTTTTATATTTAACCAAATCTCCTTATTTCTCAAGGTAACAACACTGGGGTTTTAGTCAGGTCCTGTAACTTTTTTTTGAAAAAAAGAAAACAACAAAAAAACTCAAAAAGGGCACTAGGGGCATCAAGGATAAAAAGGGCAGGGGCTCAAGCCCCCCAAACCCCACCTCTGCATG
The DNA here is from genome assembly GCF_002775205.1 of Xiphophorus maculatus. Classification (NCBI taxonomy): domain Eukaryota; kingdom Metazoa; phylum Chordata; class Actinopteri; order Cyprinodontiformes; family Poeciliidae; genus Xiphophorus; species Xiphophorus maculatus. Next base: position 21,272,475 of record NC_036457.1, on the reverse strand, counting down.
TGCCTGAAATCAAGGAAGCTGACAACTTCCAAGCAGAGGTGAGAGGGCATTCTGTGGAGGCAAAGCAACAACTACAGCTTACACTGGGAGATGAATCATCAGCTGTGACAAAAAGCCCACAAACTCTGTGCTGGTTGAGTCTCAGGATGAGTCAGTGAGTTTCATTATGATTCATTCTACGATGGCAGAGGTTTCAGGAAATAACTGTAACTTAACACCCTTCAGTTTTTACATGTGTAGCCACTTAAGACAAATCAGGACAAAAAAGTGGCGTTAGTAACTTTGGCACGAATGTCTTCAACTACCATCCGAACAGAGAAAGCAGATGTCAGAAGATCCTGCCAAAGCAAGATGGAAATAATTCATATTCTAAAGCAACTGACCTGCTGTTTCCTATTCTCCTCTCAGCTCCTGTGCATGGTGGTGGCTGACATCTCAGCCCGAGCTTTGACCACATCCACCGCAGACGACCAGCCCCTCCTCTCTCCACGCCACTATCAGCACACAGACCGGGACTCTGGCACCCAGCTGGTCTGTGACAAGTGCCCAGCAGGCACCTACGTCTCCGTCCACTGCTCTCCGACAACAGTGAGGGAGTGCAGCCCCTGCCCCAGGGGCACCTTCACACGGGGCGAGAACGGCGTCCAGCAATGCCACCGCTGTCGGGCTCCGTGTCTCGCGGGCTTCATTGAGAAGGCGCCGTGCACGGCCACCCAGGACCGAGTCTGCACCTGTCCGCCCAACACATTCCTGTCCAAGGGCGGCGGTCTGGACTGCAAGCCCCACTCCCTGTGCCCGCCGGGGTCCCGGGTGAAAAGGCGCGGCACCGAAAAGGAAGACGTTCTCTGCAAGCCGTGCACGAAGGGCACGTTTTCTCAGGTGGAGTCCAGCGCCATGAGTTGCAGAAATCACACGGACTGCAAAGCTCTGGCAAGGCTGCTGTTGACACCGGGGACAAGACAGACGGATAACGTGTGTGGACCCCCTTCTGCCACTTTGTCTTCTGTCCCCCCGACCACTCCACTGGGGCCTGTACAGGCTGTGTTTGTTCAGGAGACGATGATGTCCTCGGTCTCCCCATCGTTGAATGGACATGCACGTAAAGGTGAGGCAGCCATAATGCACTTCTCTTTTGTTGAGAAGAATTCCCATTCAGATGAACTTCCTGGTATTTATTAGTCTCAGTAAAAGCAAATCCCTAGAGGAGAAATGACATGAAACATAATTGACTGCATTTGCTAAGAAAACTTGTTAGAAGAATTAAAAGTGTGTTTTAAGATTAACTTACCACTAAGAAAATAACCCCAAACATACAGTGGAGTGTTTTAGATCAAAGCCTATTCATGTGTTAAAATGGCCCAGTCAAAGTCTAACCTAAAACTGAAAAACTGCGAGACTTGGCAATAGACACTTGCGTATTCTCTACATCAGGGGTCCCCAAGCCCAGTCCTCAAGGGCCCCCATCCTGCAACTTTTAGATGCACCTCTGTTGAAACACACCTGGATCAAATAAACGGCTCATTACCAGCCTGTTGCAGAGCTGATTGGATGCTGGTGAGGTAATTCAGACATTTTGGAGCAAAGTTGCATCTAAAAGTTGCAGGACGACAGCCCTTGAGGACTGGACTTGGGGACCCCTGCTCTACATAATCGTTGGCTGACATGAAGCTATTTTGAAAAAAAAAAGTGAACCGGTTACGACATTCCAGCAAGTGCCGACAGCTGTTGCTGGAATTAAAGCTGATTCTACAAAGTCTTGACTTGGGTAGGGCTTCATAGAAATGTATGTCACATTTATGTTATATAAAAAAAAAAGTAAAAGTATGTATGAGATAATTTGTGTTGGTTCATTACATAAAATCCCAGTAAAGCACATTGAGGCCTGTGGTTGCACATGAAGAAATGCGGAAACGTTGTGAAAACTGTTACATAGCTGCAGATTATGTATTTTTTTGAAGTGCCGCATCCTCATTGCACAAATGCCCCCCCGTCTTGTCCAGCCTAGAATTCCCATAAGTGGGATGTCTGTTGGCACGGAAACAGCAGGCTGCCTCTGTATGCCAGGAGTGATTGCATTTTCAAGGTGACTCAAGGATGTTTCTGTCCTCCTGTTTCATCTTTCTTCTTTTCTTTTTCGCCTGTTGGTAGAGAAAAAACCCTCGGTAGTTCCCCTACATTTTCCCGTTTGTTTGCCTGACTCGTCATGTCCTTACCCGTTCTTACGTCATGCTCGTCTGAGCCAGCCAAGCAGTCATTTCTCAGAATCAACCATCCATAGCTAGCATACCTCTCCTCCACTAAACCCCCCACAGCCATAATACTGTCACTGCTGTTTGTGTTGGCAGGGGATCGATGGCCTTTGAGCCAGTTAATTTGACACCGTCTGAGCTGTTAGAACCATGGTGGGGGGTGGGCGAGTGGTTGGGGCTGTTAGCTTACACCTGCTATTTACCAATGATAGAGGAGGTGGTGGTCACCCCCATTCTGAAAGGAGAGGAAGATTAGATTGAGTTAAGTTTTTGTAGAGGAAGTCAGTTTGTGTTCCTTTTTTTTTCGATAACTCAGATAATTGGAGGTTACATCACACATCTCCTAGCAACCAGAAATGTTCATCAGAGATGTTGCATTGATTGTTATATCCACCTTACACAGTGTGGGCTATAGGCTTTTCCAGGCCCTTCAGGTTTTATTTAAGCTAGTGCCGAGACTTTAACGTGGTGATTTCAGTTCATTAAATACATGGACTCTAGCACAGGAAATTCTTTAAATACAATTTGCTCGTTTACGTACAAAAGCCCAGAGGAGGAACCTTTGTACTGTGTTTCTGGTACGCCTGTAAATCTGACGCACAAGCAACATTTGCAAACAACAACGATGGACGACAAAGCCGCTTCTCTTGGCCCTCTGGGGGTTGACCCTATTTTCAAAAAACAATCTGATTGGACTCTGGAAATGTTGTGCTAAAAACAATTAGCCTGTCAGTGAATCTTTTGTACCTTAAAATAGCGTCTCAGAATTAAACATGTAGCAGCAGCACAGACAACCCAAACACTAATGTCAGCGTCTACTGTCCACATTTCTAAAGAAAGATTATTTTAATTTTTAAAGAAGTTCCATGAATGATCAGCGGTTCCTGAAACATCGGAAAACTGAATAGCAATTTCCACCAATCTGATGGCTTAATAATATAAATAACAAATTAAGAACAATAAATATCCATACGTCTATTCATTCACTAAGCTAGCAGCATTTTGTTTAATTGAAAATGTTGCTTTTGCCAATATGGTTTTTGATTTAAAACGCAAACAATTGCATTTAATTAATTACAGACCCATCAGTTAAGCTCCACCACTAATTTAAACATACACTCTTAACATAAATAAGCATTTTGACATATTTCACTAGCTTAAGAAAACATATACATTCTGCTCTTTGACTAGTTTTCATGAAACACAATAAACAATCAAATGTGGTAATATAGTACCTATCTAAATACTGTAGGCCAAGAATTCTTGTACAAAATTCTCTAATAAATGTAAAAATGTATTTTATTGAACTGTGTCTAACTAAAGTTTTCCACATTAAGCAGACCTCTACCACTTGAGAACAACACCAGTCTCAGCAGTTTCGGCAAACTCTACTCTGTAAACATTTAACATCACATTAAATGTTATTAAATTAAATTAAATCACGTCATCACATTGTCATTGGTTTGTTATTCACACTGATGGAAATGATGTAAGAGGCAACACGTCACCAATGATCTTCCTGTGTGAAACGAGCGCAGAACAAGTAAAAGTCGAAACATGGGTGTTTCGACGTCCTTTTTGTGTAAATAATCAGCTCCGGTAAAATTAAAAACCAGTCTGTGCATGATGACTGCTTAAAGTTTAATCCTGGAAAATCAACTGTAATTTTCACAATGGCAGATTACAGAAAAGTAAGGAAAAAAAAGATATGCGCTTTGGCCGCTCCAAACTAAATTGGTGGTGAGATTTGTTTGTTCAACTCTTTATGGATGAGTTTATTAGATTGATTCACTGCTTAAATATATATCCAAAACAGATATTTTTACAATATAGAATAATTAAGCAACTAACTTCCATATTTTTTTTTTAAAACTTGCATTAGATGCACTTTTTAAATGAATTTTCTCTAGTCCACCTGGAGTCAAAATGTTATATACACAACACTTAGTCACATTTAGACACATTTAGACATATGTAGATGCTCAGCATGTACGCTTCTGCCTGTGAACTATAAATGCCCGCAGCATAACAAATAACTCATGATAATAATAATAGCAATACAGTAATACCAAGCCAAAGGTATTTTTTATAGACATATTTATATGGTTAGCCCTGAATACTACTAGGATTAGTGTCAGTAGACTCAATTTGAACTAAAAGCTCTTAGCTTTGTCCTTTGAGACCCATATATCTGGAGCCAAGCAGTTGTCCAATACATAGAAATAACTTAGTTTTATACTGCTGGCAGAATTAATGCAAACTTCTCCATTATGAGACATCTGCCACACTGGTTTTCACTTCAACAACTTCTTTTGATTGAGTTGATATCCACTCAATCAAAAGTTTTTCTTTCTTACAGTTTTTGTTTAGGAAGATAATCAAGCCACATAACCTGTCATCCATTTGACAACTACATATATTCAGAAGTGTGTCTGTATAAAGCCAAAGACACTGAAATGCCCCAACACCTTCTGTGTCCCTGTGTTTGTCATTGGGCAGTTTCTCTCCCCTGCTTTAGAGTTCTTGTCAAAATGTCACTTTTAATTTCTGGATTAGAGTCGCACCTGGGCAATGTTCTGCTGATGAGAGGATAAATGGGATTATTATACATCTGAATGACTATTTAGGGATTATGGAACTCAGACCCCATCATCATTAGGCTTGCTGAAGCACAGAATGCAAGCTGGAGATTGCATCGATAATCAATGACAGGAAGTGACGCACTGACATTGACAAACCACACTTTTTCTTTTCCATGCCTGGAGAACACTAACTGCAGCTGTTGTTAGTGGTGAGTGCAACACACCACCCTAACTGCCCCCCATCCAACTGATGCATCCAGCACTGACTGTGAAGTGTCGGCCAGGACAACTTTTCAAACTGTTCCTTCGGCTGAGTCGAATCCTGATTAGGTTTCCCCTGGCTTCAATTTAATCAACAAGCAGACTGTGGTGTGAGCAATTTTGGACTGCATCTGCTGTGTGATTACCAGCCAGGACTGGAGCAAAGCAGGGGGAGCAGACAGAGATTAAGGGTCCTTACAGTCCAGGGAACTCAGCCACAGCTTGATGGTTCACAATTTGTGTGACACGTGTGTTTTGTCGCCTCCAAATTTAGCTTCTGGGGATAAGTTCATTGGCATTACAATTATCTTTTTTTCACTCTGCAGTGATGGTACCAATTTGAAATAATTCTCTAGCAAAGCCTGAAATGTACACTTGCTAGCCACTTAACAGGGAATCGGCCTGCCACACTGAAGGAACTCAATGCATGAGCAAAACTGTTTCATCTCCGAAAATACAATATGTAGACCTTTGAAGCAAGTTATAACTTGTACTGGCTAATTTTAGGAGCCTGGGGCTAAAAAATGACTCAGCCTCAACAAAACTGGACAATTGGAGATTGGGAAAAGGTCTTCTTTCTCAATTGTTGCTAAGGGTTGCTTTATACCAATCAAATGTCATTTAAGCACAACACTCTACCTGAGTATTTTTGCTGACCATGTCTATCCCTTTATGACCGCAGTGTACCAACCAGCTGATGGCTTCCAAATATGACAATGTGCTCCTTTGGGGTGTGGTTGGACAGAAGTGCACGGTGCCATCACATCATTATGGACCAACCTTTCTAAACAGAGTTTTTGATGCTGTTTTGAATTATTTCACCAGAGGTTAAAGCTATTCTAAGGCCAATGGAAGACTAGCAGACCTATGGCTTATGACAGGGGTGGGCAACTCCAGGCCTCGAGGGCCGGTCTCCTGCAACTTTTAGATGCATCTCTACTTCAACACACCTGAGTCAAATAATGAGGTCACTAGCAGGACTCCGGAGAACTTGACTGCACTTAGGAGGTGATTCAGCTATTGGATTCAAGTGTGCTGGACCAAGGAGACATCTAAGAGTTGCAGGACACTGGCCCTTGAGGACCAGGATTGCCCACCCCTGGCTTATGAGGTTGCAAGTGAGGGTCCTCATAAGACTCCACACTTAAAACATTTGGAGCTATACCTGGAACTAAAATATAAGGGGAAGACTCTTTAAAAATGCTAATTGAAGGTCATGCTGGCTTTTGCCCTCAATTATTAATCTGTAGAGTGACACCTTTTCCTGATTGAAATATAAAATATTTCTCCATAGCAGTGGTCTCAAACTCCAGCCCTCAAGGGCCGGTGTCCTGAAACCTCTACATGTGTCTATTCTTCTTTTGAGTTTTATTTGTGGTTGGCAAAGCTATTTAAGGTGCATTTACTGCCACCTACTGTACAGGAGTGAAGATGTCCTACACACTGGAATTAAATGGCTGAACTGTGTCACTACGGTAGTATGGAGCCAAGCTCTACAGAGCGCTTCTAATTAGGTAATATTGGTATCAGGTGTGCTGAAAAGTTGCAAGACACAAGAACTGGAGTTTGAGACCACTGCTCTACAGTCATGTCAGCTAACTGATATCCTCAAACTTCTCTCGCTTACTTGCAGAGAATTAGACAATTGCTGAGGTACTAAACTTAATATCATGTGGCATGATCGAAGAGTGTCACTCCATTTTTGCCAATTTCCAGTATCATTTATTGTAACCGGTAGAAAATCTAATTAAATTCACTCAACTGCACATATGATTAACCTAAACTATTAAAACATAAGATATCACGATGGAATCCTGATCCATGTGAGCAATCAATAATAACCAAGAGTAAGTGCTATCCAGCACCGGCATTCTTCCCCTATTGATCGTATCAGTCTTTTGGTTAGTTTTTATAAAATATAGTGCTAACCATCTCAAAACCTCAAAAGTACTACAGTAGACTCTTCCTAAGTAAATGCCACACACAAATAACGGAGAAAAGACGCTATCACTGGTTACAATGCTAGTGTCCCAGATTGTTTGCATGGATGAGGATTTTCTCCTGTAATACCTTCTGTTTTCCTCATCAGGGTGAGCATATCTCAAATTGAGTGAATTTAATTCCCTATGTCTGTGTCTCTCTTGCTTCTTATCTCTTGTATACCATCTCCATGTTCCTTTTCCTCATCTTATTACCATATCTTTGTCTCCATCAAATCCATTGTCAAACATCACAGATCCCTTGAGCCAGTCAGCAGCCATTCAACTGAGGAAAGCTGTAGGCGGGGAAGACGGAGGAGTGGAGTTAATGCTTACCCATTCTGGCGTCCCCACCCCACCAAATCAGGAAGCGTCATGGACTCCCTTGTCGGTGGCTCAAAAGCAAGCCAAGGACCTCAAGAAAGATTTGGGCGAGTCTGATGCTGATCCTGAGCCTGGGGCAAATAAACCAAGAATGGAGGGTGCAGTAGGCCCAGAAGTAGTTAGGGTTGGAACAGGCATCAGTAATGTGGTTAACTTGGGGAATGCGGGTGAAGCCTCCAATTACTACAGACCGAATCGCAGGGGGTCAACAAGGCCGACCATGCACGATCATTTTGACATCAACGAGCACCTGCCGTGGATGATAGTTCTGCTGCTCCTGCTGGTGCTGGTCGTGATCGTGGTGTGTAGCGTCAAGAGGAGCTCTCGGGTGCTGAAGAAGGGCCCAATGCAGGACCCAAGCAGCATCATGGAGAAGGCAATTCACAAGAAGACATCTGGGACTCCAACACAGGCCAGAGAGAAGTGGATCTACTACTACTCCAATGGCCAGGGTAAGCTTGTGACTTCTTCTTTGAGTTTTAGCATTTAGCCTACTGCTTTAACTCTGATGGGTTACTTTTTAGCCATGTATAAATATCTATAGTATGTATGTTGTGTGCCAAACACAGAATAGGTACAATAGCTCTCTTTCAAATAATTGGTGTTGATGAAGGGTAGGAACATCTCTAACAGGTATCAACCATTCCACAGTTGGGACGTTCTCGGAATCTCACCAGTGATGCCTTAATCTGCTTAACAGTTTTAGCTTTCATGAATAAATATTGAATTCTTGTTGCACACTCGCGGTTCCACTCGAGTGTCACGACATGTGTCTGCTGATGTGGAACCATGTGTTGATGTGTTTGAACTGCTGTTAGTTTCTAATCCAATCAATTGTACCTCTGAGCACATGTTGTACAGGGCAGCAGTTACACAAATGAGGACATGACCCTGTTGTACCACCCTTCTGTTACTGTCCTCTCTCAACGTCTACACTCAGGTTCACTTCCAGATCTCAGTTCTCAAATTTCACCTCAGCATGAACTTTCTTTTCTGCTTCCGTCACCTTCATATCGGTCCTCTTAGTCTTTTCTTTTGTAAAGTCTTCCCAATTCTACAGATTCTCATTTCCTTTTCGGTCTCCTACTTATAGCCTCCCATTTTCTGTTGCCATTGCTCTATTTGTGTCTGGTTTTTCTGTTGCATACAATTCTTTCCTCAATTCCTTGTCCAGTTACACTCACTGTTTCTGTTCTAAAATGTAATTACATCTGTTACATTCTATCAGGAGGTGGGGAACATGCTTTCTCCACCTCCGAGGTCTCAGTTTCTCTCTTAGACAAAGACAGGGGACGCAAAACTAAGGGGACACCTCTCGGTTAATACACTCAGGTTTCCCCGTTGAAGTTGGCGTGTGTGTGTATGTGTTATTGAGATGAAGCTGAGCCACCCGCCTCTCTCACACTGTGCTCCCTCAGTGACAGCCCACAGAGAACTGGAATAATCTGGTTTCAGCTGAACCAGGGTTGTTGTTTGGTTGGCAAGGCACATTATTGGGTCAATCGGGTCTCTTACGGGACAACAAAGAGATATATGGAGATAAAGCAATGAGGAGAGTATATCAAACAGTACAGTGGTGTGTGTCAGTGCGAGTGTTGTTAATGTATGTCAATGATCATATGTTTCCTTGCAAGTTTGTAAAAAAAACAAAAAAACAACCAAACAGAGTGACAAGAGAACTTCAGTTGCTGGTCTTGTGTCTGCTGTGGTGATTGTGTTTGATGGGTTAGAGTTGCTTCTACAGTTCATTGCTAAAATATGTGCACAAACCACAAATTTTACTGTCTTCACTTTTTATGTGATGGACAAAATAGTGCATATCTTCAAAGCAGAAGGAAAGTCACATACTCTTTAAAATTTGTTCAAATGAATTCAAAAACTCCCCATAATATGAACTCCAAGGTCTGTAAGGCATGTACCATTTTACACAGGAACTGCTGCTCCTCCAGAGTTACCATTGTTGCCTTGGTTGCTTCTCTGATTAATGCTTTCCTTTCCTGCTTCCCTGAGCTTGCTAGTCCAGCCCAGAGCAGCAATATACTTTTATTTTCTCTTGGATCTTTCTGTGCTGTGTTCCTTGGTCTTCATTATGCTGACGGTTCATTAGCTTTCTTCTCACACTGAGATTAAAGTCTACACATGCCGACTCTACTTCCTAACTAGGTAGTAGAATATTGGCTGCACTGACTTTATTTAGTTATCATGGCTTGTACACACTTAGCCAGGTCTTTATGAAAATGAATATCTCTGTGACATTGTTTAAAGAAATAACATCATCCACATGGGACCAGAAAAGTTTTCAGTTGCACAAATCCGCCCCTGAGCATTGTTTTATACATGCCAAACCCATAGGGGGCAGCGTAGCGCAAAGCTAAAACCTACACCAGCCAATTGGAGCGCTTCAAAACAACCACTACTTCCTGTTGGGAATTAAATATGGCGCCAGGAGGCTCATTTGTGTCGACAGATAGGTTTAACTACTTTTAAATAGCATTGTAGATGGTAAAGTTATTAAAACACATGAATTGGGAATCGTGTCAAAGCAAGAAAGTGAATAAATACAGAATTTTCTCAAATGTAGATGTGGCTGGGTGTGGACACGGCAATAGAATAAGAAGAGGTTGAATAATGTCTGAAACACTTTTGAGATTTTTATTTTAAAAAGCTATTTAAACTAATACTTGTTTTCCCTTTCACTTCTCAATCAAGCAACAATCTATGATGGTCTACCTCTTCCAATAACGATAAAATATGCTGTGTAAAGTGGGGGGAAAAATCAGCAAAAATATCAAAAAAATCCTAAAACCCTTGCATAGAATCAATCAGTAATCTTGAAATTGTGACCCTATGAAATGTGTTTGTGTCACAATGAAAGCTGAGCATTAGCAATGCTTTGAAGGAATTGTTTTCCACTTCAACCTTTCTCTTTATTGCGCTCATGTGTGTTTTCCCGATGTGTGTTCTCTCCTGATGAGTAATGCCGTGCCCATATGCATGCACTTATGTGGAGCTATATGTATTCACATGCAACTCAAGCAGCTAGTTTACGCTGCTATTTACTCTCTGGAACATAAAACGAAACTGCTTCTTAATCCTTCCAAGGTGCGTGGCTGGCTCCCCTTGAAGGTTGTAATCCACCTTTACTAGAGCAGTTAAAGCAGTCGGGCTATAAAGGCAAAAAGAAGGGGAAATGTTCAGGCATGGATCACACACATGCACCGCTTGGCATTCGCTCAGAGCCAGCCAGGAAATGGTGAAAAATGCTACTCCTCCACAGTAAGGCCAGGCAGGGCTTTCCGGGACCCCGGGCCGGGTTTGTGTTGTTGTGGTGAGGGTGGAGCCGTCACACAAAAGGAATCACAAAAATGCCTCATAAAGGTTACATTCAAGACGTTTACAAGCCCTGAAACTTTTGAACATTTTCCCTCAACTAAACTGTACTATAATATGTTAATTTCCTCTGTAAACCTTCCCTATTGTAGCTGTATAGTAATAAAAAAGAACATTATTGTTGTCATTTGATTCTCCTCAGGCTCCAGAGGAGCTAGACGAGTGTAGCCATCTAATGCAGAATCTGTTTGGTTGATTGTTGATTAAAAGTTTGTCGCATGAAGTTAGATTTTGAAATTATGTTCCAAGTCACTTTTATAAACGTTTTTGCTTGATTATCTCGTTATGTGCTTTACTGAAGAGATGGTGCTTACGGGTTTTTGATATGAACAAAAATAAACTTTTGCAACAATTTGATTATATTTGACACTTTATTTTGACCCCAAATCACAACTATCCTTGATCTCCAAACTTTTTTAGACATTGTGATGGACACTGAATAAATTATCTTCGGCAAATTTGATAAGCTACTGAGCTTGTAACAGCCCTGGCTATCTTGCTAACATGAATGAAAAAAAGTGATAAAAATAACAATTTGGGTGTGCTTATGGTTAAGCGGAAATTCTCAAAATGCAAAGCCAAATAAAGGCTGGTTTAAGTGGCCAATGGCAATTGCAGTGTAACTACAGATACTGATGATCATATACGTAGTGTATGCAGTTGTTGATCCAAAGTGCATTGACATTTGTGCCGCTCTATGTTGTCACGGGAACCATGTAGTAACCACGATGTCTGCACATCATTCAGGCGTAGTACAACAGCCTCACCTGAGTGTTTTTCTGGAAAGTAGGATGTGTTCAACTGGTCTGTGCTGGTATAGCATTTTATCAAGTTCAGAGGACTCCAAAGCTCATTGACCCATTCATACACATTCCCACACCGATGGTGGTAAGCTACTATGTAGCCACAGCTGCCCTTAGACAGTCTGACAGAAGGGGGGTTCCCATACAATCAGCATCACTGGAAGTGAAGTGTCTTTCACCTGTTATTCCTTCTGATGCCAATTATAGTTTTGCCAGGACCCCAGAGTGTGTAAACATTGGTCCCAAAGGAACTATTCCTTCTGGGTCATTGCTAGAGAACGTATTTCACATTGTCACGACTTTATTGAAAACACCAGTGGTGTTCAAGGTAGCAGATTAATCCTGAAAGCAAAACTCAGCACAAAGGTACCGTCATACCCTTACAATAAGATCAGGTGGGTGTGGTCTTGAGCTATGTTATTTACGGCAAACAGTTCCAAAGAAAGATACGGGGGAAAACGTGAAGAAAAACAACATTGTACCTGCCCACCATCCTTCCTCGTTAAACATCCACACCTTTAATAATGCCAAGTTCCACATCCAAAGCCAGCGGGGAGCCATGTGTTTGACTACGCGGCTGTGTGCAGTATCAGGGTGGGCCGGGGTAGCCTGGGACTGATTGCGAAGAGCAGAATTTGAGGGGGTTGTTGCCTGGTTGGAGTTTCGCAGCGCCTGCTGTGCTGCCACACAGCTGCACACACATTTCATCAATTTAGTTTTGTGTGTTCCTGAATTAACGGGAGAGGACTATGTCGTGAATAATTCAACTGAATGGCGTTTGTTAAGATGCTGACACACACACTGCCCTTCTTCAAGTCCTGCTACAGACTAGTACTGGGTACGGAGCTGAGGCATCGTTTTGGGTCTGTTTATGTCAATGTGGTGGTTGAAAAGTTAAAACATGTTTAAAAAAAGACATCATTTCTGGGGAGAGGGTTTGTTAAACAAAAACAAACTGTTAATTTACGGGGCCACTCTCACTCTGAAAGAGCCACATAAATGTGACCTTGTTAATAAATCTCACCAAACTCACAACACTGGGGATGGAACTTGAGAGCAAAACCTTGTATTAAACAGTTCTAATTGGAACTGATTTGAGGTAATAAGGTCAAAGTACAGTTACTGCTGCTGTACATCTTGAGAATTGGGTGTTAACTACTGTGAGAGACAACAAAATGTCCATTTTTGTTTCAACTAATCAAACAGTTATTTGCTCAAAACTATGTGGAAATAGTGATAGAAGTAATTACTAAATATATAGATTGGTACATTAGCGATTTAGCTTGGCATGGTTAGCATGAAGACTTTGACTGGGCGTGTGAATTTTAGCATGCCCAATCAAAGTCTCTACCTCATGCCAAGCTAAATTGCTAATGTTGTTGTTAAAATTTTGCAAACCAAAATAAAACAAACAAAAAAACTTGCCATGTTTCCACCTACTGGTTTAGACCAAATGTCATGCTACGCAAAGCGTAATTTTGTCAGATGTTAATATTATCTGTGGCTTTTGTAAACAGGAAGGAGGCTAGCAAGGACTTAGCCTGGTCAGCACCTTCCATACGCAATTCTGCTCGATTTTAATTTTACTTTACATCTGGTGGAATTCCAACCGGGCCGATCAACGAACAGAAGGAGTTGTGAACGATGACTTTGCTTTTCAGCGCTGTTGTAAAATTGTAGTCTGCCTGTAGTTTAAGCAATGCCAGTGGAGTAAGTGAACGGCCACGATTCCTAATTTTGAATTCGTTCAGGTCGACTCTTCTCTCTTTGCGGTGGAGGACTGTTGTTTACAGCGTAGGCAATTTCCAGAAAGCTTCTTATTGTCAAACTGATGCACTACATACACCACGAGCAAACGTTAGCGAGTGGCTAAAATAAAACCAGGCTAGCATGGAATGTGTTGCTATCAGGCAAGTTGTACCTGTTCTTTCATGTGAATTAGTATTGGTGATGTTACTTGCTGTTTGGAGATGTAGAAAAAGACATTTTAATTTTCTCCAACAGCAGAAACAGCTGGTAGGTCATGTGAGGTAAATGTTGCTACATCAGAATGTATTTTCTCTTTCGGAAAAGCCAAAAGCCAACACATGCCAGCGTAAAAAGACTTTGTTGCAAAACTGAGAAAGTTTTTTCGAATTCTGTTGTTTCCATCAAGCTTTCCTAATGCGATACTTCAAAATGCTTCTAAAAAACATTGATAGAAACACAGCTAGTGAATCTTTCTCACACTGACGATTTTGCTGTCGCTGTTAGGCTTCTGTGTCCACTTCGCCCTCGACGACCTGTTCTTCTTCCAGACCTCCGAGTCCCATTAGATTTGATCTATCTTCTTCTATCACAATAATCTGAAACATCTTATCTGCTTATTCCACTGTGAAAGAAAACAATGAATGCTACTACCACAAGCCAAAAAATGTGTACCGCCAAGTAGGATGAATAACATTTTTGCACATTTATGAGTCAAGCGTCGGTCTTGAGACTTATGTGTTATTCAGTGCAACAAATATGACGCGATCTGTCTCATTAAGCGCTTCTCATGCGAAAATCACATTTGCTTCGTCGATGCACTATTGGATCACTCAGGTTGTCCCATTTAGGCACCCATATGTCATTTTAAACGGCAGACTCTCCATACAGCAAACACACAAACACGTTATCCAGCATAAGCCTCAATTAAACTCAGTTTTTCCACTTTCCAGACTAACACATCTGCACTCTGACACACTGAATCTTCACGTGACTTATATAGGTCATTTAAATGAGTCCAGCTTGCTGTAGCTAGTGAAGTATGCGGAGCAGGGAGGCATTTCTTTTTTGCCGCAGTGTGTCGAGGCCAGCGAGGCAGATATGACTTGACAGGCTCTCTGCCCAAAAGGCCGGCACGCGAGCTCCTCTGACCCGATGAAATATCAGCAGTATCATCTGGAGCAGAAGTAGTGGAGTGTGTGTTGCTGTGTGTGCTTCAGCTTGAAGCCATCTGGGACAGAGATACACTGCTTATTGAGGTCAAATAAAACAGATATGAATAATGTTGTTCAATTCTTGTAAATCATTAGTTATACCCATTTTTTTTCTTCCTTGGAACGGCTCAAGAATATAGTTTAGACAGTTTGGGTGCAGTGTGAAAGCGAATCGCAGCAGCCGAAATCAGTTCAGTTCTGAAGCGAGTCCAACGAATATCAGGTGTAAAAACACCCAGGAACAAATCACCTCTTGTCACCCACGGCCTTTTCTTGGAATATTTTTGTTTTGCCACATAAAAGACCATGACAGCTTAAACCTGGGTTAAATCTTGATGCTAAGGTTAGATTTGAGCTGAAGAAAAACAGTCTTGGATGTATTTTTTGGTTGCCTCTCTAAACGTGCAGACCTCACATGTACATAAAGACTTCCCTCTTGACTTTTGCGTTCATTCATTTCTCTGTTCGTACAGTTAGGACGTACATGTGATTCCTCATATATGTGTCACGCCCTGAGTCACTACTATGAGCTTACAGCAGTCTAATCTCTCCTCTCCAGTCTGAGCGCCTCATCCTGGATTTATGCACTTAGCATGTTTCCTGCCGCAGACGGTAATCAGGGATCAACTTGACGCTCATCAAAACTGGAGGAACGCTGTGCCGTGTTGAGCCTTTCTGGATGAAATGTGTTTTCACTGAATACACAGCATTTCTTCTTCCTCGTAGGCGAGCAGCCACATCCGAATGCCGCACCAGGAAGCACGCCGCTCCGTGGAGACGGGCTGCCTGGCAAGCCACTGGCCAGCTCTGGGTTTGGTGGTTGCCAGAAACACAGTGTTTGTTTTCAGGGTGTGCAAGTACGTGGGGTGTGTGTGTGTGTGTGTGGCTGCGTTTTTTCCAGCAGCATATCAATTTCAGTTCAGACAATTTCATTCTCCGGACAGATATTATCCTGCAGCTATAAACGTATTTTCTTAACCTGAAAATATGACTTTGTTTAATAAGGTTAACAGAATCAATGTAAACTTGACTAATAACAAACCACCCAGATATCAAAGTTAAATAAAACAAAGGGAGCTTCAGATAAGCCAGAATTTGTGTTTCCAGCACCTGGATGACAGTTTTTGAGGTAGTTCCAACCAGAGGAGGTTTTCTGTCAGGATGGGTTTAGGAGTTTTGGACTCGGTCGGCTTTTATCTGACAGTTTCTAGATAGCAAAGTGGAAGAAGGAGACAAGGAGGACACACAGCTAATGGACTTTGCTGGGAGCTGAACCTTAGATATCGCCGCAGTGGAATGATAACCTCTGCGAACGGTGGGAAAATGCTTGTACGTGTCTAGTTTCTGCCACTTTCTGCATTTCTAGTTGGTTGAATAACAACAACGGAGCAAATATAACGCTGTCCTTTCTGTCAAAATCACGCATTTCAAAACGAGACATTCCTTACATTAGATAAAGACAATCGCTTGCTTGCTGCTCTACAAACTCATAAATCACACGTAGCACCCGAACGGTTTGTTTTCGTCCATCCACAAACGACCTTTGACCTAATGTGCTCGCTGTAGACGAAGCACAGTGAGCTCACGTTTCTGCCGTCGACGGGTCTCGGTTCCCGTAACGCCACGTGTTGAGATCTCAAGGAAGAAAGAACACAGTCTTTTGAAAAGTGCATCGAATTGATAAACCTTGACTTGGTTCTGAGAATGCCAGACTTTCATCCCGGTAACTATGTCTCAAAATGTTAAGAAGTCCAGCTGAACAGTTTTCTCAGTCTTTCTCTTCGTGACTGAAACAACAGTGTATCAAAATATTGATCCTCTTTTTTTTTCTTGTGAAAGCAAGAAAAAGTGGTTTGACAGCTTTCTGTTGAAGCCGCGTCTTCTGCGGTGCAAAATGTAGCATTTTGCATTGGAGTGTGGACGACCTGTAGAAGAAACATCTCAGTTTTACCAACAATCTACTAGGATACCCTTGTCCTTGTTGCAATTGAAAATAAATAGCTGATGCGTGAAAACAAAAAGCTGAGTTAGAGTTGGCGATAAATGAGTTACTCAAAATGTCAAAGTGAATTGAATCTTTGTTGAGTCAGCGTTTCAAACTTGCAGATTGTGAGATTTATTGGAACTAAAGTGCCAAGACAAGTTTATTTGTATAACACGTTTCAGCAACCAGGCAATTCAAAGTGTTCTTCACATGATAGCATGGTAGAGGCATAATAAAGAAAAGTAATGAAAAGTTGGAATACAGACTAAAATTAATGATGTCTGAGTTATTACTAATCAAAGGCAACGCTTGATTTAAAGGAACTCTGTGTTTTCAGCATTTATGTCGTTTTCTGGAAGTTTGCTCCAGATTAGAGGAGCATAAAAGCTTAAATGGTTGTTCTCCATGTTTAGTTCGGATTCTGATTCGATGATTTATGTACCCGCAGAAGTATTTTATAGTCTATTCTCTGAGCTCCAGGGAGCCGGTGGAAGGATTTTAGAACTGCGGAGATGTGCTGTTTTCCTAGTTTTAGTGAGAACACAAGCAGCAGCGTTCTTAACTTAATTTGTAGTTTACCTTTTTTATGCAGATCTGTGAAGACAATGCTGCACTGCAATGTGACTAAAGATGAACACTTTGGTGAATCTCTTTAGCTCTTGATGAGACATTAGTCCTTTAATTGTACAAAATGTTCTTCAGGTGACAGAAGGCCGACTTTGTGACTGTCTTTATGTGAGTCTGGAGGTTGAGGTCCGAGTTCATCACTATGCCCAGATTTCATTCTGATCACTAGTTTCCAGCTGTAATAACTGAAGTTGTGCATTGACTTTTGATTGCTCCCTTTTGCTCCAAAGACAGTAACTTCAGTTTTGTTTCTATTTAACTGAAGAAAGTTATGGCACATCCACACATTTATTTGTTCTAAGCATCTGTTCAGTGCTTCAAAGGGTTAATCGTCACCTGGTGACATTGAGATGCATAGCTGTGTATAATCTGCATGGATATGATAACCTATATTATGATATGCTATAATCTGAGTTAGAGTGAACTTGTATATATCAAATAAAAGGGACCCCAGGATGGTACCTTGCGGTACTCCGTATGTGATTTTTATCACATTTTATGAAAAGTTGTCAGACCCACCTTCAGATAACGTATAAGTCTGACTTGCATGGAGTTACATAACTCACTTTGACCCCGGCGTGGTTATTGTAAACTTGTCTAAACTTGTGAATTGTCTCCCAGCCCAAGGTGAGATTGAGTGATGTCACTTGGTTGGTTGTTCCAGGTTCCACAAAGCGGCCTCCGTCTCATTGAAGACATTACACAATTCTGTACCAGTTCACTTTCCTCCAAAATGGTAGAGTGCCAGTTTAGATGTTTTCAATGGGCTGCTGGTTCTGAAACTCCTGTCACAAATCCACTTTTTGTCCTGTTCTATCTTTGTAGGTCATTTACAGAAAGCAGCTATGTATTTCTTGCACATTTAAGATCCAGTAAATTGTCATTGTAGGAACTTTTACATCCATTAATGGGTCATTCTTTCAACACGTGTCTATCTGTATGTGTTTCTGCACAGGGGTGGACATCCTGAAGCTGGTGGCGGCCCAGGTGGGCAACCAGTGGGTGGACATCTATCAGTCCCTGGCCAATGCCACCGAACGTGAGGTGGCCGCCTTCTCAAACGGCTACTCCTCTGATCACGAGAGAGCGTACGCCGCGCTGCAGCACTGGACCATCCGAGACAGCGGGGCCAACCTGGCCAAGCTGATCAACGCCCTGCACCGGCTGCGCCGCATCGACGTGGTGGAGAAGATCCGCTGCGTCATGGAGGACAACCCGCAGGTACGTTTCTGTCCACGTTCCACCCAGCTCAAAACGCTCCAAACCAGTTTGTTCTGGATGTCAGAAGAAAAAACCCCAAAACAAACCAATATGTGTGACCTTTGCTCGCATCAGGTTTTTTCCATTAAGGGCTCTATCAACATCAGGCGCACATGTTCTGGTACACACTGTTCTCTGCATGTCTGTTTTACTGAAATCTAATCTGGGAGGCAAGATTTCTCCGATTTTTCCCTCTGAAGCTGGTCCCGGAGGCTCAGCTGCATTCCCCACATTAAAGTACCACTTCACTTTCAGAAGATGATTTGATGTTTCAGCGCTAATTGCAGCCTGTGTTGCAGCGTTCTCCAAAGTTTAGGGGGGAAAAAAAGAGAGATAATACGAATTTGGTTCAGGATTCTGTGTGCACATGTGCCGGTAGGTCGCGACTTGTTGCATGCATGCTTTAGTAAAACTCGAGGAGTTTTGACCTTGCACTGCAATCCCTTATGGACCTTTTGGATCATTCATCACCATTTACTTAGCGTCTCTCCTTTCCTTTCCTGTCCTTCTGCTCTTGTTTCAACAGTTTTTATTGAATCAGTGCTCTTGACCACACTCTCCAAGGTCAGGGCTGCACATTAAGCACACCAGCCAAATTCATGTGTTTTTTCATCTCTGCTTTATTATTATCAGATCACCTCAAGATAAAGAGTGATGCTGCAGAAGGTGCAGGTTATTAAAACTGCGTAGAACGGAACTGCCTGGCAAAATGGCGGTGAGGTTGTATGGTCTTCAACCAACATTGGGAAACTGTCAGTTTTACTTTTCTCACTATGAACTTAACCAAGCCTGGCTATAAGTAGAGAAGATCTAAACAAACTTCTCTACTTTGTTCACCATCAGATTTCACATCAAGCAGGAAGATAATAAGTTCCTATATATATATATATTCATGACCAAGATGGCTGTTATGGCTGGTAACCGATATTTACTGATATTGTATATTTTACATGCATTTCACCATGCTTTCGACACTCAGAAAAAACAGCAACCCTACTAACTGATTCAGTTAAACTTCCCACAATTCTTTGCTTCATCACTATCATTCTCACACGGACCCAAACAGACAACACATGACCAACCTCATCCACTCCCCGTCCAGAAACAAACAGTAACAAGATAGAAATAAATAGTTTTATTCATCAGACCGACAGCCATATGTTAAAAAAAAGACTAATATCAATTGATACCGATGTTATTGCCAATATATCAATCATCCCTATTGAAAACCTTTAGCTAACGTTTTTCAATGCACATGGATCTCTGTAGATGCTCTAAGCCTTAGAAGTATGGCCATTTATCGTACCGTTTATCATTTATTGTGATAAATTTCTTATCATGATTTGATTTTGATTTATTGTTGACATAATACATTGCAACTGATGTTAAAGGACCAGTAAAACTGGCCGTATTTTCTCCGCTGTTTTGTCAATAAAGACATATGAATGAATAGCAATAAATCTGAAAATATGATTAAATGCAATTATTGTAAGCATTTAAGTGACAAAAATCACAATTTGGATAATTAATGGTTCTTATCGTCACTTTAAGTTCATATCGCCCATACCTAGTACTAGCTCATTTCGGTGACCTTTTTCTTGACTTCCTGCTCTTGATCATCTAACACAATCTTACCGAGTTATCACCCAAGTAGGTGATTAATGATTCCATATTTTCTATGAAGTGAATCTGTACAACAGAACCAAGCAGACTTCTGGAGAAGGACAGTTTTACCTCTAAGGTTCTTTGGTCAACTCTGGCCCTTCATCTCGACCCTTACAAAAGAAATGAATAATGTTTGTGTTCCTTTAAAGGAAATGACGGTAGCACAAGCCAAGCAGGATCATAGAATATAAATAATTCAACAAATCAGATTCCATCTATATTGAAGTCTTAGTACGTTTTGCACCTGTGAGGATCAGACGATTTTGTTTAGCTGACCGTAACTGTGGCATACCAGTCCATGACGGATGCTAAAGTCATTTAGATTTGTTTCTTTGGCCTTTTCTCATTGTAACTTTTTAATAAAAAATGTTTCTCCTGCTTATGCTATTCCTAGAAAAATGAAACAGTCATAATTTATGGGCTGTTCCTGAGGTCATGACCGTTTGATGAACTGCACGTTAGTCCTTAATTCCCAATGAATCAGTTGTGCTGCATTTTTGGGAAGCCTGTCAATGCGTCTTCTTACACGATGGAGATATCTGAGGCCAGGTTTTGCTTTGTCATAGTGTCAGTGGTTTTTCCTGCTGCAGAAAAAAAAAGAAGAATGGAGTGTCAGCCTCCTGTTTTTGTCCCCGCTTCACCGTGAGAGCTGAAGCCAGACAGAAGACGAATGTAATCGCCTCTCTTCCCTCATTTCTGTTTCTGCTCACAGAAAGCCTAGAGGCACTCTGAGAGAGCGGAGCAGCACTTCAACAGAACGTCCAGGCTGTGTGTTTGCAGCACTGCAGTGATGCTAAAATAGTTATGCGCAAGAATCTATGCTTTGATGGAAAGCCTAAAGGCTTCTTCTCTTTTTTTTAAACCTCATCCATCAATAGAAACATTGATGGACTGATGTCACAAAAATAGTTACACAGTTAGATGAAATGTTATCTTGAGGTTACACTTTGGTGTTTTAACCTGTAGTATGTTTGTGGTTAGCATTCATTAGTTAGCATACAGTCCATTATTATGCTACATCACCAACAAAATATCCCAGTCATGGGTTTAAATGCTCGTCTCCTTGTAAGGAAGCATTTGTTTTTTGTGGCTCTTGCACATAGTTTAAGTGATGAAAGAAAAAATGGGTTTTCACATACAAGTCCCCCATTTTATGAGATCAAGAGTTTACTAGTAAAGTGAGGCAAAGCCTTTGTGGATTATGTGTCTGAAAGAGATTCCGTTGCGCCTTTCGACTTCTACAGTGAATGACTGATTAAAGAAAAGCTCCTGTGAGAGTGCAGTGAATTAAAGCATCATGTTGAAGACCACAGCAAAGTTCACACAGAGCTGCAAAACAGAATGGAACGACCTCTTCTTTCATCACGGTCTCCTTTATACAGGAGCTCGATTTAAAATTTGCCCTGATACTCAAAATCAGAAAGAAAATAAAAATTTTTGCTGGAGTTCGTAGGTTAGATTATTGGGTCCAATTCAATATATTACGCAAGTTACTGTCATTCTACAAATGGGATGTGGTGGAACATCGAGTCCTGGCATGCGTTAGAAGTATGCGAAGTTGACGTAGTCCTGTGTAGTGTTTGTGTATTCTGGCAATCAGCGTGAGATTGACAGTGTTCTGCTGCATCATGACCAGGTGCCTTACCTTTCTGCGATTTTTACAATCTGACACGATGAAGGATCGACGGACCATCTGGGATTAAAATGTCAGAGTGTAATGAGTTACCTCAAGAGGTTGATTTGCAGTTTCATTGTCTCTGAGCCATGGTTCTGCAATCAGACACTTACAAAACCATGGCACCATCTTCAATAGGGTTAAAAGAAAAATCACGTGTGTTCAGTACCATGTGGAAACTCTAAAATACCTCCCATTGCTCCTTTGAGCAATCTTTCACAGTCCACCACTAATGAGCAAAAACACTACAATCCTATTTTGCCTTTTAACTATGAAAAGACACAATCAAGGGCAATTTGTGACATTGCTTGTGGCTTAGTGTTTATGGGTTAGTTCCCATTATCAGCCTTTCAGTCCTTTCTCCAACAAGCCCCAGATCAAAAGAGCACATGCTTTTTTTTTTCTGAAGAAAAAGACAACAATTTCGAAGAAGTCCCTCTTCAGCCTTTTTAAATGTAATTGGGGGGCCGTCGCCATCACATGTCTGTGACTGTGTTTGTCCCGCTGGGGTGTGTAAGTGAGCATCCAAACCCAAACTGAAGGGGGAAATTCTTCATGAAATCACAGTTAAAACTTCAGATTAAAGATCGTTAAACCAACTCTACAGGAAAAATGTTGAAGAGGGCAATCTGTCAAAGAACAAGATCAACAGTACAGCAAATATGCAAAGGTTGGAATGAGTACATGAGACATGAGATGTGGTCTGCTATTAAAGAGCAAGCGAAACAAACCCACCAAAACCTTCAAACACAGATCAGGTTTCTGTTCCAAACCAACTAAACCAAGACTAGCTTAAGACTCACTGAGATCTTATAGAAATATTTTTAAAATGTGTGGATTTTAACAGATCATTGATGCACTGATTAGGAATAATTAGGACTAATGTCTTAGTCCGAATATTGTAGATTAGTAGTGTTTTCACATTACCATAGTCTGGTAGACATGGTTCCATTGGGGACCAAAATGTCAACATTTGTCCCATTTTCAGCTGTTGTAGTTCACATTCAGCCTGCACTGTGTGACATGACCCAAACCCTTTGAAAAACCTGTTCACCTCCTCACCTGTGGTGGCGCTGCATCAAGAACCACTGAAAGAAACCGGACTAAAACCTCTAAAGAAGAACATACTGAGAGCCACTTTCTTCTTCCCAAAATGCAAACATAAATGGAGTGTCATCAGATTTTAGCAGTTGATTTCTCTCTTGTCTAGAAGACAAAAGACCACTAGTCATTTCTCCCACTGATGCTAGACACACGGGGTTGTTTTACCCAGAATGCCCTGCAATGCAGTCTGCTTTGGGGAGGTCTCTAGTCCGCTTGGTGTTCACATATGGCCGTCAACCAAACCAAGACCGAGGCTTGTAGGTGGACCAGGGTTTTGTTTTTGGTCTGCGTCAGAGTTCAATTACGCATTCACACCTCCCCAAATGAACCGAACCTTCTAAGGAAACAAACTAGAGTTTGATTAAAATGGACTAAAGAAGGCTGTAGTGAATTCAAACTAAAAGTTGAGAAGCTGAACATACAGAGGGAAGAACACAGAGGGAGCCCAGTTCCACTTGAGTCTGCATCTTGGCAAGCAAAATATTTTTTTGGAGTGACAAGTTAATCTTTTGATCTGATAAAGTGAATCTCTCCCCGCTACTTCATTCTGCTGCAGTCTGCCACTTCTGCCAAGTGAGCCTGGCTGGCACAGTCCCTCAGAGTGTGTATGTCTAAACAAGCTGTGTGCTGGGGAGTTGTGTGTGTCTTGTCCCCAGCAGGCCCTCGCGTTGCGCTGAAAGCAACGGTCAGCAGCCCAGTCTGGTGGTTTTCTCGCCCACACGCACAGGAAGACACAGACCTCAGAGCTTTCTGGAGCCGCCGTTCCTTTGTCCCTCTCCGTGACCCCTTCTCTGCTTCGTCGTCCTCTGCAGTTCAATATGTACTACATGTGAATTGAAAGGAAGCAGGACTCCCATTGGCTTACAAGAGGCTCTCAGATGGAATACATAGATATTTGCGAAAGACTCTGCCTGGGTGGCCCGTCATGCTTCACTGGGGACAAAGCTTCTGTTGTTTGGCACTGTGGTCTGACGTTATGCGTAAACTGCAATCTGCTACTTCGTCTAGCCGATTAAAGCAGATTAACTCAGTCATGAAAAGCATTTTGTTGGAAAATGAAGCACCAAAATGCATACTGAGAGCAAAATGTGGTTAAACACCAAAGTATGATTTATATGTTCCAACCTTCAAAGTAAGCCCTTTCTTCTTTGATAACAGCTCTGCACAAAGTCATCAGTGCTTGAAGCAGCTTTATGACTTCGTCAGCTCGAGAACTTGTGGGTTCCTTTGTGGGAACGCCATGTACTCTGACTGGTTTTCCTTTAGTGGTTGAACTCATCTTTTCTATGGTTAGACCAGATAATTGCAGCGGTGGGCAGATCTAATGCAGTCCGTTTTTCCTCTTCCTTCTGGCTCAACAACCTCCTTCGACCTATATGTGAATTCTGGCTCTTCAATTATTTCAAAAACACTGAATTGTGTTTCTGGAAATAGGTAGTTTTGTCTATTTAGTTGGTTCTGTTAAGTTTGTACGTTGTCTCCATCCAGTTGCAATGCAAATTTTAAGCGAAGCAGGCATATTTCCATCTATTAGTTTTGAGTGAATCATCCAGGCATGATTTTGTCAGATGTTGACACATGGTTGTAACGAAGAAGATGTAGAGATTGCAATACAACATGGACCAATAATTTTTGTAAAAATGGTGAGTTTCTTGGATTCTTGGACTCAGGAACTGTCCACGTCTTCCGTCCCTGCCACCTGAAAATTGAGCTGTTAGCATGTGGCCGTCGTACAGCAACAGTCTTCAGTCAGAGGCCTCTTCGGGTTAGGAGCAAGAGTTCCTGGCCAAAGCATCAACATCTATAACGATGATGATTGAAGATACTTGGTACGAGTTACGACAACACTTGCATTTTCTTCATGATAAATATAGTGTCTTTGAATTGAATTGAATCGAAATATCAAAGAACTTTGGAATTCACTGATTTTTAGATGTTTTTTCTGATGCGTGCTTCATTTTAGAGCCAATATGTCCTTTTTAACCCTTAAAAACGTGCTTGTGGCTAAAAGGCAAGAGGTGGGGTAAACCCTGGACAGGCTGTCAGCTCATCACAGGACAACACAGGATCACACATTACAAACCACTATGGATGCTCACTAGCACATGAGGATCATACAGAATGATTAGTTAAAGAAACATGGTGCTTTTGGTCTGTGGGCAGAAGTTGGAGTACCCTGAGAAATCTATAACACACATTTCTTCACATGAACATGACACCGTTTTGGGTTTTTTAATACACTTGTTTGTAAACCTTATTCCTCACCAGAGCCAGTTAGTCTATAACATGTGAATCAGTTGGACTGACCTACTTCACTCAAAACAACCATGGTGTCATTCAGCACAACTTAAACAAATAAGCAGTAGACCAAACTGTGAAACAGAAACCAAAAATATTTGCTAAGCAGCAGCTACAAGAGAGACAGATCTGTGTCACAGAGGTATTAGCTTAGCAAATGCTAGCATGATTTCCTGTCCCCTGGAGATGCTGTTTATAGTTCCCTGTGGGTCCCTTTGTTTTCCTACAGCTGCTGTCAGAAAAACATTACTTCCAGTTGTATTCATTCAGGGTATCGCTGTCCGGACTCTGCACATAGATGTAAATATGCCTTAGCTAGCTAAACAAAGCATGTGTGTTCTGTCAGAATACAGCAAACCAGATGTTAGGGAACAAAGGAGGAAAGCTGCTATTATTTTTCTGTTTCATGTTGTGAGCAAACATTTCTAACAGATTGGATTCAACAACTGAAAAAAAAAAACCCGAGTTTTGTCCTGGGTCCTATCCATTATCTTGGGGATGAAATGACCTCTGCTGGTATATCCTTTCAGCCCAAGTGGGGCTTCGCAGTGAAAAACAAGAAGCTCTGTCATGAGCTCATCCCCAAACCAGTCGCTACTGGTTCAAACCACAGGTTCATTACCACACCAAAGACGGAGACACGAGGGAGCAAGGGAAGTGGGGGGGAGAGAGATAGGGGAAAGAGAGGGAGAACAGGGAGGATGGGAAGACAGGAAAAACCAAACAAAGAGACAAAAGCGCGAGAGTAGGAAGAATAGAAGAACAAGGAGGAATTACAGATAAAGAACTATGTAGCATAAAGAACGATAAAATTGCTCAAATTTAGTTGGGGGGGATATTAATGTTGTTACATATTTAACATGTGGTTTCTTAGGCAATCTCAAAACACAAACCTTTATTACCTGACTGATAACATCTGCCAGCAGGAAGTTGTTTTAAGTGGTCTTCTTTTAATCCGAAGTCATATCTCCATCATCAACTGTCTCAAGCAAGAATCAGAACCTAAACACATGGAAATAGGAAGTGTGCAAAAGTACCTTAAATTGAATCATGTGAAGATTTTACCATATTAAAAAAAAGAAAAGTTATGTTTATTCACAGAAATACACACGCAAAACTGCTATACATCCCATTTTAAACTACTATCCCTAAGCATCTCACAGCTTCAAGTATCTATACCACTAACGCCTGTTGCTTCATATTGTACACAGCCATCTACTGCCACCTGGTGGTCAGAGTTTGGGCTAGTTTTGGATCATGCTAGCTACCTAAAACGTGTATACTGAAATGAATAAATTAACTTAATTTATAATCTACTTGGTAGCAAAACATAAGATATCTGTTACTGTTTATAAATGAAGAGATGGGGTATATTAGGAATGAACTAGATAGAACATAAGAATGAGAAGGGGGTTTAAATCTGTGCAAAAAAAGACTCCCTGCCTCCTAATGGCTGATGGAGTTTACTCCAACTCTCTTCACCTCGAAATTGTAGGTAGAATAAAAAAGGAGAGAAAAAAGGGGTACGGTAGATTGATGATGCAAAGTTACAAGGAGCCAAAGGCTCTTTGGAATCATTTCTTTACATTTGAAATGGATGGTTTCAACCCTATTTAAAACATGACCTGAAATTAATGTCTCTTTATATTATCATTAGTACTATTATTTAAACCCATTGAGGTTTGGTTGGTAGTTAAAATTCTCCTGTCGCCCCTCTCCATGCAGTTGGACATCAACCAGGTGACGACCACAGTGAATGTAAGCCAAAGTCTCAGCCCCATCCACAAGCTGCTGGAGTCACCCAGCAGCAGCAGCAGCAGCAGCAGCAGCATGTACCGAGCCGGCGGCGTCGGGCCCATCCAGTCGCCCATGGACCGAACCAAAGGTTTCTTCGCCGACGAGTCAGAACCGCTCCTTCGCTGCGACTCCACGTCCAGCAAAGACTCCGCCCTCAGCAGGAACGGCTCCTTCATTACCAAAGGTGAGAGGTGAAGTTCGGCCAGAACACGGTGAACTTTGAACCGTTTCTCCACTTGTTGTGTGTGTCGCGTATGCCTCCAACCAAAGGCGGAGATCCCAACAAGACGAAGTGTTTGCTTACTCTACTTGTTCAAATAGTTTGAAAATGTCTGCACGAACTTTCTTATTGACATAATAATTGGTATTCATTTGAAAACGATTAAAATTTTTTTTTTTTAGATCTCAGCTCTGTAAATAAGTAAAAATCTGTCGATGTTCAAAGACTCCTTAACATCTCCAGCAGGATCTGTAACTCTTATGTAATCAATGGAAGTAGACGAAGAATAACGAGGAAGAAAGTGTCACTCTATGAGTCTGAATGTGACTCATGTGTTTTAGTCGTTACCTACTGCTTGTATCCAGATAGTAGAACAGATCTTCTGTGTTCTCTGTGGAGTCACTCCTGTGAGTCAGTCTGACACAGAAACTGTGTCACCGGGTAACTTTGTTGTAAATGCCGCAAGCATCGGTGAGTAGGTTACGCACTGCTCTGAACATGTGTGTCACCTACTCAGGTAATGTAATACACTGTACAATTCAAATTTTAGACACAATGTAAAGTTACAGAGGTGGACTGGTGTCATGGTAGGCAGCACAGATTCTTCATTACAGTGGAGCCTTTGGGGTTCAGCTGTTTCAGATTCTTTAAGTCCTTAACAAATGATTCAGACGCTCATTCATGTTGGCTCATTGTTATTGTAATGTTATGGCTGTTAAAGGAAATGTGGGAAAACATGACTCCCAGTTATAAGTAGATGTTTGAGTGCCCCCATGTGGTCTGTTCTTGCTATTGCAATCTGTATATTCATGAGGAACCTAATCGGATTGTGAATGTTGTCAGCACTATTTTAAATTTGTTTCCACAATCGATGAGAAAATGTGGAAGTTTTTTATTAGAATAAATAATACCAATTATTATGAGAGCTAAAGTACAAGAACAGAAAGTTGCTTTACTGACACTGGTGTGAAAGATAATTACATCGATGTTGTCCAAAATTACACTTCTACTTTTAAGCGAAACTGAACAAAACCATCTCAACATTTTGATTAAAGTTCATATTGAACCGGTTGTTGTTTATTTATGACATTTGATTTCTATGTCTTTCTGCTTGAAGGAATTGGTCAAAATTGGGAGAACCCAAAATGTTTCCTCACAGTTACAGTTTGCAGTGTGTAAGTTTCATTGAAAACAAAAAAGAAGAAAGAAAATTTTTGTTTTTTACACATTTGTTAAAACTGTCACAGTATCTCAACAATATAACATGAGACAAATAACCTGCGAAAATCATTGAAGTGCTCTGTCTGGCACAGACCAGGGATGGAAAAAAATCTATTTTTTCCATCGATATTTACGAAAGTTACATACTGCAACTGTAGCTCTATAGAAAATGGAGAGCAAGAGAATGACAACGAATAGTGTGCAGCTGCCTTGCTTTATTTAGTTGCACATTTATAGCCATGATTACATGATTAATTTTGTAATTGTTGTCAGTCCACATCAATGAAGAATTTTAAGTACAAAAACAAAACAAAACAAAAAAAAAAACATACACGGTCTCTCCACTGGAGGGCAGCAAAACCTAAGTTTAAACCTTGGGGACGGTTCATCTTAATTTGCTAACAAAAAACACACACAAAGTTTTAACAGGATTTTTGTAAGATTCAACAACTCAGCTTTATTTCTTATAAAGAACATTATGAATGTAATGTAAGACTTATACCTCTAAAGAAAGGTACTTCAACTTCGTCCAGCCAACTGGCGATAAATTAGCACTCAGCTTGTTAGCTAGCAAGACAATGTTAGCAGTGACTCACATAAAGCAATGAAGATTTAAGACTTTTTAAGGTTGTCCTTAATGTTATTCCAGCTAATAGTCATTATTGAATGAACATGCTGCTGGAAATAGAAATGTTTCAGTACCTAATACAGAAAAAAAGGTTTGGGTGGTTCTCAGGTGAAGTATAAATGCAAAAACTGCAGCATTTAATGCAAGAGTAATCTCATCTTTTTCTCGTGTCCCTCTGCAGAGAAGAAAGACACGGTTCTCCGGCAGGTTCGCCTGGACCCGTGCGACCTTCAGCCCGTCTTCGACGACATGCTGCACATCCTGAACCCCGAGGAGCTGCACGTCCTCGAGGAGATCCCCACCGCCGAGGACAAGCTGGACCGGCTGTTTGAGATTGCCGGAGTGAAGAGCCAGGAGGCCAGCCAGACGCTGCTGGACTCCGTTTACAGCCACCTGCCTGACCTGTTATAGTGGCCGGGTGGAGGAAGAGGGAATAACTAATAAAAATAAAAAATAAAAAAAGCACACAG
Source organism: Xiphophorus maculatus (assembly GCF_002775205.1). Classification (NCBI taxonomy): domain Eukaryota; kingdom Metazoa; phylum Chordata; class Actinopteri; order Cyprinodontiformes; family Poeciliidae; genus Xiphophorus; species Xiphophorus maculatus. The sequence continues at coordinate 21,242,918 of NC_036457.1, read as the reverse complement.
ATGTTCAAAGGCAAAGGGATGGGGTGTAGTTGAGATTTAGCTCGAGTTGATTTTTTCAAACCGGTGGAGTTGGACTCATGAGGCCACTAGTGTAAAACGGCTCCAGCAGGTTATTTACCTTTGGTCTGCTCCTTCTGATGAGTCTGGTCAATCCTGACCACTCCTTCATTCCTTCTGTATAAAACCCCCCCTCTGCTGTGTCACATGACCACCGGTGAAGCTAACCGTGAGGCTCAAAGGCCTTCTGGGTTTTAAAGAGTTGAGTCCAAACGGTGTGAATTATGTACAGACTCCACTCAACTAGCACTTTATTTATCTGAAACGGCCAACGCCTTCTTGTTTAAAGGACAATACCGGTGTTTTTTCTTGTTTGTGCCAATCATTTAGGCTCTTCTTGCCTTTACTAATATTTCAGTGTAAAAGTCATATTTATTATTAACACAACAGGCAATGGTACATAAGCTATAACTCTAAACAACACTGGTATTATTCTTTGATTTAAGGTTCTTGTGGATCAAACGGATTGGGCTGATTTCTGAGTCATGTGCCTAAACGTGTTCCCTTCCACAGCCCCTGGTTTTATTTCCCTCATGCTGCCTGATCCTGAGGGTGGGGGATGGGTGTTTTTTGGTAGCTTGTGACCACCAGCAGGCAGTAGCATCATTTCAACAGTCTGACACCAAATTCATCAATTAAAATGAGTGAAGACTGAAGGAATGCAGTGCCTCATACAGCACCTCGAGCTTTTCTGCATTCGGTCATGTTACAACCACAAACCCTATGTTCTTTCTATGGGACTTTATATTAAAGGCCAAACTCAAAGTAGGGTATTGCTGTGAGGTGAATGGAAAAGATACAAATCAAAAATTGAAAAGCGTGGTGTGCTGTTCTGTTGAATTTTCTGACCCAGCCATGTGTGGGCATCTCTTAAGATCCCGTCTTAAGAGATGGGATCATTTGGACCAAACGTGTGCTTTACGAGGTTTTCTTTGTGTGGTTTCTGGAATTGACGGTCTGACGGCACAACACCCCACCTCCCTACGCTGCTGTCTGACCGTCGTATTTGCTACGTTCCTCCTCGGCGTCACACTAAGACCGCCAGAGGTTTACAGCTAGTCAGTTGCTTAAAGTTGCTTCAAGAGTGTCTTCACACTTGCATCCAAAACGCTGTGACCCTGTAAATCTGAGGTCTTCATCAGAAATACCCGTAATACCAAAACTAATGATGAGAAAAGATACACTGTACTCTAGTTCAGTTGTCTAGAAAGTCCGGTTCATTTGGGGAGGTGTGAATGTGTAGGCAAAGTGATGAGGACCAAAAAATAAACTCTGGTCCACATAAAATCTTGGGCCTGTGTTCGGTTAAAGTAAACTCTGGTGTGGTTTGAATGCACATGTGAACACCAAGCGGACCAGAGGTCGCTCCAAAAGCAGGAACTTTGGTTCCCAATCAAACTCGGTCTACTGGACTATCAGGTGTGAAAATACCGTTAAAAAGCTGTTGCACACTGCCCCTCCCCCCAAGGACTAATGTTTGAGGATGTTGAAAGACATGAATAGCCTAGTCAAAGTCCAGACCTTCGTAAAGTTGAACATCTCTAGCGCCACTTCAAATTAGATTTTTAGACACACTCTCCTTCCAACAGGCAGAACCTTTTCGGTTTTTAGATGTGAAACATAAAGTAACCCCAAAAGCAATGAAAGGCCATAAAGTCCCAGTAAAATGCATCGCAGGTTCTGGTTGTAAGGCGACAAAACGCTAAAAAGCTCAGAGGATATCAATACTTAGACATTATTTTAGTTCACCTGCCAGTGGGAGAAATGCCTTTGTTTCCCCCCGTTTTGTTTTAAACTACACTGGGAGAGAAAATTTCTTAACTGCCCGTTTGGTGAACCCTGACCCCACATGTGAGCCCAGTGTAGCGCTGAGAAAGCATTCCTGATACATTTCACAGCTTCCTGGCGCCATCAAGGGAAATAACTCAGTCCAATTTTCTAGATGTTTTATGTTCTTGATATTCAAATGTAATACTCATGCACTAATGGTAATTTCTGTACGTGCTTTTTTTTGTTTTGTTTTGTTTTCCATACACACTTTGATTTACTATTATTAGTTATTGTAGCATGTGGGTTTCTCTGTCCTGGGCATTCGTATGTTTTTGAACCCTTCCTTCCCTGGCTGGGTTGTAACACATGCATACTCTGCACTTAACTTGAAGTCTGTTACTTGAGCTCACCAATGAACATAGTGCAGTCTACCGATTTCTTTCACCTTAAACAGTTTGCAAAAGCATCTTGTACCTCATAAACCCCTCTGTCTTCAACGCATCACGGAACCAGAGCATCCGGGTTCTGCCCGAACCTCTGTGGTGTGGACTCTCTCGCCTCTTGGACTGGCAGTAGAGAACTCGGACATAATGGAAGGAGAACAGCTGCTTCAGGTGCTGCAGCTCGGATGGATGTGACTGACGGCGCCGCTGCTGCGGACTGCAGACTGGATGACGGCGGTGAGGAAGTGTGAAGTGGCTCTCCGCTGCGCTGTGGGGGCCACAGCGGTGGGACGGACTTTTGGAGGGTTTTTTGAAACAATGACGGGTAGAAGCGGAGTGGACACGTCTGAGGAGATGATTTCATCAAATTCACAACTCAAATGTAACCAGTATGTTTACTCTTCAGATTAACTAAATAAAGCAGTTTTTGGGTTTTTTTTCAGATTCTTGTGCAGAGTTTTGTTATTTTGTCATTTAGGTTCTTGGGAGTGTGGTATATTTCTATTTGTCTTTTAACGTGTGTTGGGGGTTATTTAAACTAACTCATCTGAACGGAATTTAACACAAATATGAACAATAGTACAGAATAACCGACCTCAATCATTGCAGCATTCGGTCGGCTACTATGTGAGAATTTCATTCTGCCAACTGGGAGTCTGACTGCAGGTGCGGCGGCTCAGAACCAAGTTACAGAAAAGAGAAACGGTTTAAAACATCTGAGCCTTTTAGATTTTAAATGAGAGTTGGAAGGACGGAGCAAAGTTTGTGAAAATTAAAAGGAATCAAAATATATCAGCAGGACTGAATTTAATCAATCAAAGCCAATAAATTATGTTCCATTATAGTTTTTTTTTTTAAAGTTCAGGTAGATTTTCCTATCGTGCATATGTGCCAAGATATTGAGAACTTTTTACTTGTTGGCTATTATTTACAGACATGCAATTATGTATACAAGCCTACGGTTATTAAAGAGGCATCATTGTGCTGTATTACAGCACAATCAAGTAGCTGTTACCTTCAGTTATAAAAATGCAACATTAAATCAAGTATGACTTAAAAAAATGTTGACTTTGTCATTTAGTGCATTGAAATTGGGCCTCTATCTCTTTAAGAAACTCTTGCTCTTCCTGAAACTTCAGGAAATCATCACATCACTTTCTTAAACCTTTAACAATGTTTTTATCAGCGTTTCACTGAGACGTTGCTCATATGATGAGCTCAGCAAATGGACAGTGTTTGCTAATTGCTGCTGACTAGTCTGAAGGAGCTGAGTGAGGGGGATTTTTTGGGGGAAGGGTTTCTGTGAGGTGAAAGCTTGGAAACTGCAGCTCCAAGGAGGCGACGCTCAGTCCACCTGGGTGTTTTTGCACAACTGAAGGGTTACCATGGAGATGAAAAGATTTCTCAAACCAGCATGAAAGAATTAAAGCAACACCAGGTATGTTTTTGGTGAAAGAATAACATTATGACATGATGTAATGGTTAAAAAGAGTTGATTATACATAACACTGCCCCTTTAATGCCGCCCTCCTACCTCACACCTGTAACCTGTTACATGATCAGTCCCAGTCCATCGTTGCTCCAGCATTCAACCTCCCAGCCGCCTCTTTATCATCACTGCTTCCCTCCCCTCCTCTCTCCTTCTGCACTCGCTCTGCGTTTGTTCATGACATTTCATGTAAGTTGGTACTTTGGACTATAATTAAATAATATTTTAACATGTCTGTCCACACTCTGGCTTGCACTTTGATGCACCAAAGATGTCTGTAATTGGAAATATGGTTATGGTTAGATTAAAAAGCAAGATATCCCAAATATACTTTATGACTAATTATAATTTGTTTATCTGAAATATATTCACATTTACCACAAGTCATTAGTAAATCTGATATCATTTATACTTGTTAAAATGTAAGTGGAAATATCCCAAACAGATTTGGGATATCTTTTGTTTTGACAGCAAAGTGCTAAACCCCTCCTCCTAGCTCTGATTGGTTGTTTGTGACCTTTAATTGGACTTAACCTGAGTCAAAAGAAAGATTCAAAACAACCAGCAGATGGCAGCATTTCAACAGCCAGCTGGTTGTTCTGCAATCAAATGTCTAGTGAAAGAGCATATATCATTTTACAATTATGAGCTAGCTTGTATAATAATAAAATACATCAAAAATTTGTAGAAGCAATTTTAATAAATAAAAGTTCTGATATATATATATATATATATATATATATATATATATATAGTACAGACCAAAAGTTTGGACACACCTTTTAATTCAATGAGTTTCCTTTATCTTCATGACTATTGACATTGTAGATTCACACTGAAGGCATCAAAACTATGAATAACACATGTGGAAATATGCACTAAACAAAAAAGTGTAAAACAACTGAAAATACCCCTTATATTCTAGTTTCTTCAAAGTAGCAACCTTTTGCTGTGATTACTGCTTTGCACACACTCTGCATTTTCTGGATGAGCTTCAAGAGGTCGTCACCTGAAATGGTTTTCACTTCATAGTTGCCCTGTCAGATTAATAAGTGGGATTTCTTGCCTTATAAATAGTCATGAAAATAAAGAAAACCCATTGAATTAGAAGGTGTGTCCAAACTTTTGGTCTGTACTATATATATATATATATATATATATATATATATATATATATATATATATATAATATCATTTTATTGCAAAAAAATCACTTTTGGTAAAAAAGAAAATACATAGTCCATTATGTAGAGTATGATGATATATCAAATCAGAATAAACCAGCTTGAGACAACTGTACAAAACTAAACTTATTGGTAAATATATTGTGTATGATGGGCGTCTCAAAGGCCAAAAATGCTATTGTTGACATATGTGTAAATAATTGTACAGTCAATGACAATAATGTGATGTTTAAGCATTATTTCATGTGGGAAAACCTGAAGGGTTGAACTGATGTGGGGAGATTTAAATGATTGTATGTTGATCGGTGTGAGAGCTGCAGGTAGTCAGAAGATATTACATCTTCTACCTGCTCGTTTTTGAACAAATTGTGTAAAATTGCATGCCAGTCGGCATGACTGTTTGTCTTATTGTTTTTCTGCTGTTATTTTTATTGTGAGTTCAAAATAAATAAATGAAAATAACGTGACGTGGTCGATGTTTGTCAGTAAAGTCCGGTAAGCTGTAGTCAGACTGCAGTAAATGCCACATCCTCATGTTTCACACATGCGGGGGGCAGCATTCCTGACAGGAAGTCATGCATTAGCAAAAGATAGCTAAAGCTAAAGCTGCTGTTCCACTCAGCTCTTATGTAAACTGATTTTGACCTCATATTGTCTTTAGTACTGGTTCACTTCTCCTAATCTGAATGTCAGATGAGAACACAACTTTTCCACTACAGTCAGGTTGTGCTTAGAATTCAAAGGTGACGGCCAACCAAGAGCAGAACAATCTTCCAATTAAAACCTGGTTTTATTAGAGAACAGAATGCAAAAATCCACTTGGGACACTATTCAAACATGAAACAATGTATTGTTGACGGATGAAACCAAGCTAACCATCGTTAGCATGTTCTCCACACATGAAGCCACAAATAAACTCCATATGCACCATAGTTATGCAAGTTTGAGTTTTGAGGGTTAATTTTATTGTTGTACAACTACAGCGCTCTCTGTCAATTCAAAATGGCCGAATAGTTCAGAAAGTAATAGTGAAATTTTAACTTTCTTAGGACAATATCAATGTGTGTACGATAATTGGGCAACTTCAGTGTGCAGAATTATTATGCAACTGAATTCAAACTGAACATTTTTCCCATCTCACTTGTTTATTGTCATCTTTTATAGTGAGAGTAATAAACATACAACTCAAAATGGACAAATAAACATTTCTGACATTGAAAACATAAATCGGTGACCAGTATCGTCACCCTTCTTTTCAATAACAGTTACACGCCCTCCATTCATGGAGTCTGTCAGTTTCTTGATTTGTTTGACGATCAACGTTTTGTGCAGCAGCAGCCACAGCCTCCCAGACTCTGTTCAGAGATGAGAACTGATTCCCTTCACTGTAAATCTCCGCTTTATGAAGGGCCCGCAGGGCTTTATGAAGGGCCCGCAGGTTCTCAATGGGGTTAAGGTCTGGTGAGGAAGGGGGCCACTTTATTGATTCATGCGATGGAGCCTTGTCCTGCATAAAAATCATGGTCTTCTTGATAGATGCAGACTTTTTCCTGAACCACTGCTTGAAGAAAGAGTCTTCTAAAAACTGGCCGTTGGTTTGGGAATTGATTTTGAGTCAATCTTCAACCCGATAAGGTCCAATTAGCTCATCTTTAATAATACCAGCCCGTGCCAGTATCATGCCTCCACCTTGCTGCTATCTGAAGTGGAGCTCTGTGCCCATCCATGATCAATAACATCTGGTCCGTCAAGAGTCACTCTCATCCCAGCAGTCCATAAAACCTTTGAAAAATCTGTCTTCAGATATATCTTGGTCCAGTCTTGATGTTTCAGCTTATGTTTCTTGTTCAGTGGTGGTTTTGATTCAGCCTTCCATGCCTTGGCCAGGTCTCTGAGCTCTGAACATTTCATACTTCTGGAACTCCGGGTGGGTCGCAGTTCTGGAATACAACAGCACCAGGAGATGACGGGTCCCTGGTAGCTTCACATTTGATTCTTCTCAAATCTTTGACTGTTAATTTAAGACAAGAAAGAATCCTTACTTTTTATTTAAACTGGAGGATGGTGTCCAAGTTGCATAAAAGCCTCAACCTCCCTCTGCCTCTACCATAGAAAAAGAACAAAAAGGTTACATGTCCTAATCACACAGATTCCAGGGTTAGGAATCTTTCTGATGAGATTTATCTTACCGAAAAAACAACAAACTTAAAAACTGATTAAATCTTTAACTGGAGATGATTTCCAGTAAAGTCAAACAGGATTGTTTTCTTTTTCTCTTCCTCATTTGTTGGTATATCAGACACTGTGACAGACAGAAATATGCTGCTTTGTGTGCTGCATAACGAGAGCTGTTTGCATATGTGGACATTTGGACTTTTTTCACAACCCTGAACCTGGAGCTCAATCAGCAACAGGAATAAGAGACCAGGCAGCAGAAAGGAAATGATGATCAGTGAAGTTTTAAACTTAGAACCAAATAAATGACCTTTCAGTGTCGTGCTGATGCTCTATGGATTTCTGTTGACGCAGACATGATTGTAAAGAAGTTTATTTTTTTGCAATAAAATGCAGTCAATACGTGACCTAATGTTTTGAGTGTCATTGGTAAACTTAAAAAACGTAAACGGTGGTTGGGAACTAATAGTTCACAGTGTAACAGAAAGATGAAGCACACAAACAAAATGGAATTAATGAAACACATTTCTATTTATTCTGGTGAACACGGAGCTTTATATAAGTCAGAGCTGTGAAATATGTTAATTTTTTAAAATTGTTTTTGAAGCTACAGGTTTTATATTTTTCCTATTTATTTGACATAACATGCAACATGAGGTAATTCGTAAAAACACTGAGCTCCTCCACCTCCTCCCATTGGCTCTGCTGCCATCTGGAGAAACACAACGCTCCCAGTCAGAAACAACCAATCAGAACCAGGAGGAGGGTCTTAGTGCTGCCAATCACATTTGTGTATACACAGCTGCTGCTCAATGTGCTGATGGCGGAGTCACAATGTACTGTTACAGGAAAATCAGTGGCTATGCTAACTAGCCTTAGCATTCATGTGGGGAACTAGCTGTAGCCAAGCAGAGAGCAAGGCGCAGGTTGTGAGATTGGCTCTGCTCTGATTGGTTGTTTCTGACAGCTGTGTGTATTTCTGCAGATGGCAGTAGAACCACAGGGGGTCAGATTACCTGCCCCATCTTATACTTTCTGAACTTAGTGACAGTTTTAACAACGTTGTAAACATGTTGTTTGTAGAAGCTGCAGCTTTGAGGAATAAGTGAGAATATTTTGATGTAGACCGATCCATCAGGGTCACTTTTTTCCCCCGAGAATCACGTTTTCCACTCATATATGCTGTGACATCACAGTTGTTCATGTCCTCCAACTGTTTCAAGTTCAAGTTACCAAATGAGGTTGTTTTTTTTCTTCGTAAATGTCAGGCCACAGAACAAAAGACAGTATAGGAATTGTTCCCACACTGACAGAGTGTCTGTATTCACAACTGTTAGTTATTTTTAAGCAACTTGAGTTTTTAGTTTCCAAATGACTAAAGAGAGGTTCCCTGCTTCCTACTCTTGTTATTCTGATCACAGTCTCAGCTTTGAGGGAGTATACATGTTGTGTTACAAGTTATTTTGTTTTGAGTGTGAAAAACATGATGCAAGACAAAACAGCTGGACGGACAATAGAATTTGTTCTCTGTCGTAACTAGCAGCAATTATTAAGTTGTATAGTCCAATTGCTCTGTTGCTTAATGTATGTGATGTCAATAAAAAATGTTCCACAGGATATAAACCTGCTGGTACCATTCTACAACAAGTGAGTGGAGACTGGAGTTTGTCTGCATAATTTTTTGGCCATCTGTCATATTGGATTTAGCAAATAATTTCTTGCACTTGCAGTGGATGATCAGAAGTTGATAGTGCATTCTAGGACGCACTAGTGTCCACTTCAGAGGTCTGTGTGCATTTATAACAGAAAAATCCACAGGACACACAAGAAAATGGTTTTGATATCTTTGACCGCTGCTAATGCGAGTAATTTTACTAAATGAAGAAATAAACTGAAAATGCATGAGATTCAGACACACCTACAGATCAGGTTGAAGTGAGACTTTTTGTTTCTGCACAAGCTTTGTTATTCTAATGTTATATTTTACCTGCTGAGCCTGACGTGGCATTAGAAATGTTCACCGGGTGATGAAAGGCCGATTTTGTAACCGTCTTTATGTGTCTCTGAGGGTTCAGGCCAGAGTTCATCACTACACAAAGATTTCAACCTGATCTCTGATTGCTATCTCACACTTCATAGTAACTGTAATAACTGAGAGTGTGTGCTGACTCTAGATCGTTTCTCTTCACTCCCAAGGATCATAACTTCGGTTTTGCTGAAAGTTACGACACACTGAGCATAAATATGGATCCACACTGATCTGATCTGGTGTGTGATTAGATGTAGCAAGTCTAGCTCAGGTTCAGTGACTGTTGCTGGATTTTTTCCCACACAGCGTCTGCCCCTTGATAGACTTTATTTAACCCACATTAGCATCATTTGGGTGATGCTAATGTTTTCCTCACTAGAAGCGGTTTTCACACCGTGGCGACTGGAACTCATGTTACCTCTAATCGCTCCCACCCTGTTCTATTAATATAGATATATAAAATGTGGTAATATAATAAATCCATTATGCTATAGCTGACCTTGCAGATTTTAAGACTTGTGTTACATCTACCCACAGTGTTGCACAAAAGAACCTTCCCTGATAAAAATCAGACTATGAGACTGAGTGAAATGATTAAACCTGTTGAGTCAGTACCTGTACCGTTTGTGGCTAATAGTTGTTGAGGAAACTTTTTTTTCTCCTTGTGGTTGTTGGATTTTAATGCTTTGACATTCTTCCGCCAGCATTCAGCATGTTGCTGTAACACTGACGGCAGGAGAATTGTGGTAAGACGGCCGATTATTTTCTGCTCCAGGCGACGTTTTCGTTCTTTGTGGAACTGCTTTTCTTCACTCTGTCTGACCTATTTTCTTTTTTTTTCTTTTTGTATTGCGAGGATGGTGTACTTCTCAGAAAAGAGAATCTTTATCTTTTCTCTATCACTCGTTTGTCATGTTTCCAAATGTATTCTGTGAACTTTTCTTAGATCATAAGTGCACAGATCGCTTTGAAATCGGATTAATTTACCTTTAGCTGTTATGCCCCTGCAAACCGAGCCAATCCATGCAGCAGGATGGGAATGACTTGAGAATTTAAACCTTTTTAAGATTCAAAAGTGCAACCATATGACATTGATATCTTCACTGACAGTATCAGGGGGATAGCTAAGATAATCTGTGAAAGTTTGGGTGACAAAAGCGAATAAGCTTGTTGTTGAGCCTGTTACAAATAAAACTGTAAACTAGGATGAGATCTCATGAAGTGAAGTAAGATTAAATATTGTTGGGAAATGGTTCATGATAGATACTTGTCGTTTCAGTTGACCTTATTTGAAGGAGAAGTGTGTGTTCTGTGGATCTTTGTTTATTTTTGTTGCTGCACATTTAAGAAAATGTGAGTTGAAAACATCCAAAAAGAAAAAGTTATAACTATGAATCTAATTCAATAAAAAAAGAGAAAAATATTGGGATTACCACTCCCCAGTGTCCTGATGTTGAACAACATGTTATGGCATGGATGACATAAGCAGGCATTTTTGTGTGCCTGTTTAAAATTTGAATAATGGAAGGACTATGTAGTTGATTAACGGGAAACTAATGAAAACTCTTTCAGAAGTGCTTTGGGACTTGTTTCTGTATTTATATGGCTTTTGGTAGAAAGCTAGAAAAACTTTTAGATCTTTTTGTTTGTTGTTGTCAAGGTACTCTTAACCCAAATAGACTTTTCTAGAAAACTGGATGGAAACCCATTGACTTAAACCGTTCTAGTTTCCACATGATGGCGAAACTAAGCAGGTTTAGTTGCGTCAACTTAGAATCTCAATACTGGTTCTTCTTTTCTTGGAGCTTTTTAAGTGGCTCAGATATGACTTGATGTTCGCATTTTGTCAAACATCAAGTCCCGTCACTTACATAACAATCTTACAATGAGAATTTTCTGATGACACAAAGCAGTTTACCTCAATCCACAAAATGTCCCAAAGTCCATCCGCTTACATTGATGAAATGAAGAACTTTGTCTAGTTGTTTGTTAATAACTTGATTTTAAATGTCTGTGCTCACGTCTGCAACAGAGATTTTACAGTTTAAGCAGATTTACCGTCTTAGGTGTGGATCAGAGGATAATATTTTAATTCTGCCAGGCTGCACTCCGGAGTTAGTTTTGTTCTTGCAACAGCAGCTTCACAATTACAGAGAGATTTAAACTGGCTCTCCTGGTGCAGACAGACGTTGCAGACAGAACGCGCAACACTTCCAGGGTTTTTAAGTGTAGTGTATGTGCAGTGAATGTTAGACAGATGCTCTTTTTGAAGAAACCCTAAATCTAAACCTTAATTCACATGCTAAATATGTCTATTTTATAGCACCCAAAATAAACATTTCGCTAGTTAATTACTTAGTTTGCAAACTAAATATTTAGATCCAAACTGAATATTTTCCAAATAAAATATTTTTCAAGCTAAATATTTACCTGAGACTTTATTTAGCTTACTAAATAAATACTTAGTTGGCAGGATATCATGCTAACTAAATATTTAGGTCCAATATTATTATCATTAATTAGCAAATTAGCTAATATGCAAAACTCTGAAATCTATAAATGTGTGAATAACATGGTGAAAATATGACTTAAAAAGGAACACTCATATTTTTATGACAGGATAAATATACTAAAACTTTGCTCTTAATTGTTTACTGTGCAACTTTACAAATGGAGCCCCGCAGCAGGAGGGACTGGTGCGCTTCATGAAAATATGGAAGAAAATATGTGGCAATACTGAAGTGACCTTTGGCCCAAATGGGTCTTTTAAACACAGAGTGACTCTATGCACATTCCCAAACTAGTGACGTGTTCAGAAGTGGTCATCACAAATATCTGATCTCAGTCCCACAGGAAATATGTGAGCAGAGCAAATAAGGTGTGTGAGCCAGGTGACCTAGAAACCCCACTGGGTTACAGGAGTTCCCTCTGGAGGAATTGGCCAAAATTACAGCAAGCTGTTTGAAGACGATTGTGGAAGGTAAGCTGAAATGTTTGATCCAATTCATACAGCTCAAAGAGCTTTTCTCCCAAATGCTAAAGGAAACATATAGTAGGTGGCTTTTGATATGCACCATATTTGTTTTTCTTTCTTCTTATTCTTAGCCAAATACCATAATTCCGGTTTATCCAAATGACCTAAACCAAGAAATGTTTAACATATTTTAATGTCAGTCAGTCAATCTTTTTTTTCCTCTTCACTCCATGTGATGCAAATGAGGAGCAGATAGGATAAAAATCAAGCCGTTGTGTCAGAGCACACGTAAGTTGGAATGTGGTACATATTTGATAAACCCAATCAGCAATCTGTTTCCTCCTGAAACCTGTTTTTATGTCCAGCAACTGAGATCAGAAAGATAAAACAAATGAAATGCTTCTTTCTCATGAGAATTCTTAAGTTTTGCTTTCTTTTTTCTGTTCTTTCAGCTCAGCATTATTACACTGTCGGATATTTGATTCTTATTAATAGTCTGTATACTCTTTTTTTTATATATATATATAAATTGTTCTGAGTTGTATATCTCCTTGTCCAGAGATATAAATGCACATTAGAAAACTTTCACCTGCCGTTATGCATCTTTATTTGATATAGTTCAGGGATCCCCGGACATTTTCGCACCATGGCTCCCAAACCTCGTTATTTTCTAGCTAGAGACAACTTTTACAATCCCACAGGCAATGCTACAAAATATGTCAACAAAAATAAAAAGACTTTGAGGGTTTTTTTTCTTGCACTTTTATTCACTATTCAGTAATTATTATATTTGTTTAGTTCCGTCACACATTTTGGTTTTAGTTGGCCAGGGGGTCTTACTGTTTCCTCCATTTTTGTTGACAGAAACTTCTCCATTTCAAGCTAGCTTAAGGAGCAAAACAGCTAACGGTGCTCATCAGAAAAATGGGCTTTAAAAATAAACGTTTAAAAAGTTGTTCTAATTTACATGTTATGATAATGAATGAAAAACAGAAAAAATTTATAGCAAAAAAAATGTATGAGTAAAAAAAATATTAGATTCGGTTTTTTCTGATCTTTCCTCCTACTTTGAGGCCACTCTGACGCCCCCTGGTGGCCACCCCTTTGAAAAAACACGGGCTTCGTTAAATACGGCCAGCACCAAAACATCCTGAGGGATTAAATTTAAATAACCTGTTACACATGCAAAAAAAAAAATCACATAGCAACATCATTGAAATCAGTTGTTGAAAAATGTGTAATATCGTTTTTTATAAACCAAAATATTTGACAGACTCAATTATGTTTTGAACTACGGACTCTTACAGAGTGTGTTTTGTGTTCCTGGCTTTTTATGATTCTGTTTGTCCTCTAAAGTTCTCTAACAATTTCTAATTATTCTAATTTGGTGACTCAAAGTCCAGTGGTGATCAGAGTAAATTACACACTTTGTAGATTTCAATTAAAAAAAACAACATTTAAAACCAACCAATACTCCATGAGAAGATAACATGACTTCATAATGAAATTTGTTTCCAAATAGGGAAAATTTAAGATCCTGGGCCTTTTTCTGGAAGGTTTCTTTATGAGATATCTTGAAGGAAGCACATTGAGATATTTCTGTTCAGGTTGGAAAAAGGTTGCTGCTTAACTTGTTGGATTTATGCAACCATCTCAAAGCAGGGCACATTTTTACAGTGAATCCTCTAAGTGTAACATAAAACCAATATTTCTACTATTTACCTAGCAGAGGGAACGGAACAGATGTGTTGCAGACAGGTGAAAAGGCAGATTTACATGCACTTGTCCACCTGAGCCTTGTCAGATGTTGCCTGAGCCATGGAAGGTTTAGGCCTGATCTGTCAGGTGGAACACTGGAACCGGTTTGGTGGGGATTCCTCGCAGACTCTCGGGGACTTAGAGTTACCACCGACTCTTGACATGCGAGTGTGTGTAGACGGTGAGAGGAAAGCTGAGAACGCGTGGGTTTTCCCACGACGCCGGTGCGTAAACTCCACCCTGGAAGGTCTCACTTTCAAGCTAAACACTCTCAAAACTGTTATGTTTCATTTCATATGTTAGAAATGATGCAACCCATTTCAACAGAGGCCAAGTTATACAATAAATAACCACAATAATATCACATCTAAAGTCGAATCCGTCTGAATCACAGGCGTACTAGACCTCACAATAAAAAGTGTCAGGTCATCTCTGTGTCAAATTTAACACTTTTTCTGAGTTTAAATACTTCTAACAAATTTTGAGTTGATATTAAATTGACCTACATCATGTTATTTTAGGACATTACTGTGAATTTTTCATGCTAAACTCCTGCTAATTCATTTCATTAATGTGTTAATTGTTATTACTATCACTGACAACAAATCTTCAGTCTATCGCACAAATCCACACATAATCAAATTATTTGGAGAAAAATGTTTGTGACATAGCGTACCCCACATTTTTTATGAAAACTATCTCTCTCACCCATGGTTACTCTGCTGAATTGTCTAACACAAACTAACAAACAACGAACACATAACATAAAGTAACAATAACAGACTAATCTTAATAAATAAATAAATAAATACTTACAACTAAACGAAATGAACATAAATTCTACCCAGAATCCCTCACTGAAGCAACGTGACAGTCAAATGCATAATAATTTGGCATAAACACTTGAAGGGTTAATAAATAACAAGACTATCTGCTTTACCATCGTTGTCATTATTTTCAAATGTAAAAATGAACATGCTGACTGAAATGGTAGATAAAACCATCAACAAACCGGATGTTGTCATCAAGTCCACCTGGAGTGAATTTAATGCTGCCTTCTAGTTGTACTCGGAACTAGGAGATTCCGACGTCCCAGTCGAAAAAATCGACTGGAACACCCTCCGAAGTCGGATTTTCCATCTGGAAACTGGGAGCAACTCCAACTTTCCCCAGTTAGGACTTGTAATGCCACCTTCGCTTGATTCATTTCGGTGTGGTGAGAACATGTTTATTTTACAACACACACAACCAAGACTGCAACTATAAGCGTGTGTCATTTTGCGACGAGCTAATTAAAAGTGATGCTTAGCTATGGAAAGTAAAGCTTAAAACTATGCTTGTAAAAGGTACTGCAAACTCTGGGTGTTGCTGCCATGTTGAATCCCGACTTCTTCTCTAGAACGTTGTTATCTCGGGGCTGACGTTAAACTAAACTCCGAATTCCGAGGTAACTGGAACGCAGCACACATCACAGGTGTTAACATTTAACTCGCCTGATTGAAAACGCTCGCAGAGCTTTTTCGATAACTTTAAATGCCAAAACAAGTCCAAAATTAGCACCCACAAACTCAAAAATGTCAACTCTGAAACACCAACATTACAGACCTGTGTAGTAAGAAAACAAACCGAGGTAGGTGTGTGAGCAAAAATACGTTACTATCAGACTCTGTTATTAAACCTAATTAGTAAAGTCAAAGTCTGGCGAAGACTCCAGGGTTAGGTGAGCCATTCTCAAGTCTAGTTTTATTCCAAACTTCGTTCATATCGCTATTATAAAGTAACTGCTGCAACACGGAGCTTTTAAGGTGCGTTAGAGACAACTGACCATCTTTTTTTTTTTTTTTTTTTTTTTTTTTTTTTTCAAAGTTACAGGACCAGCTTAGACTTTTTCTGAAGTTTTGTGAAGCTATTATTAGTTCTGGTTATTGTACAGAGGGTCATGGTTCTCTTGTTCAAGGTCAGATCACCTTGAGTTTGTTAACGTAATAAATCCTCACATAGGTGGAAGAAAACCGCTTTAGCTGACCGTATAATTTCTACGTTTAAATTCAGATGTTTGTATCCGTGGAATACAAGTTTATGTTGGAGGATATTTTTAGTCTAAAATTTTACAGTTATTTTTCTTTATACTGCATAGGAAATTGTATAATTAGAACACTATTATGTGTACGTTTGTTTTTTTTTTTTAATGAAATGGAAAAGAATTAAAAAAATAAAAAATCCACACAAAAGCTATTGATATATTATGAAGATTAAACAACTTTTGGCTATGGGGCGCATCTAAGTAGTAAAACAAGACGATGCATATTTTGGGGGTCACAAGAATGAGGTGAGATGCAAATTTTATGCATTTCTATAATTGATCAAATTTTTTCTAATTATTATGATTTTAGTTTTCACATCTGAAGGCTTCTGAAATCAGAATCTGTAGCATGTGACATATTCCAGTCCAATTTAGTCTTTATCATTACCTGTAGAAATCATGCCATAATTGGAAAGTTGTTTCAAAAATGTCAAATAAAGATGAAATAACTTTTCGGGTATTTTTAGCAAACGAAAGTTTTCAATATATATATATGAATAAATAAATATTGTAGCTTAGAATAGTCAAATGAGGTCAGTCAATCCATGTTACATTTTTAACTAGAGGTGACCAGTTAAAAATGTAGCTAGTCACCTCTGTTCAGACTCATCAATACATTTTCACAAACAAATTGAAATATTTTTAATGCTTGAAAAAATTGAAAAAGTTACATGTCTGGTAGTTAAAATTAGTCCTAATAGAAGTCCTAATTAAACTGGTCGCCTTTACTACATATTTTTTCTTTTAGTATTTATAGATGTATTTTTCTCATGACGCATTTGAAGTTTTAAAGTACAAGTTGGTAGATTCTGCTACAACAACTATATTTTAGAAAACTACCAAAAATAGTAAGATATGATATAATCTCACCACAATGCTTTAATTTTAGATTTAGGAACTCGTTTGAATAAAATTACATCTAAACAAAAATTGTCAGTGTATCACAAGACAGGACATGTTTCTGTCTGATTAAAAACCTAAATGGCTTTCTGAAGTTGTATTTGTTTTGTTTTTGTGTATTTTTTTATTGAGTGTCCTCCTGTAATTTCCTCTGAAGGAATGGCAATAACCAGGAGAATCTTGGCCGTCTTCGTGCTTCTAGCAACATTGCTTGCTTTGGAAAAAAGAACCTTCAACTTTCAGTTTTACTTTACAGTTCTGGATTTTCTAGTAAGGCAACTTCATTTATTTATGGCCCCAAACACAAAACATGGGACTTGTTGATGACAACAGAGCTTCCGTGTTTCTTATTAACACATTTTGTGTTTATTTCTTTTTGCTAGGAGCCACACGGTGAACACTTTCTTTCTCGCACACGGGAGAGAAGAGATGGTTAGTTTGATCCATTAAATCGCAGAATTCTGGTTCTGAAGACATTAATGAATAAATCTCTAACTGTGGCATTTAGCAAATATAAATAATTCTGGTCTAATTTATCTTTAGAAAGTGAGAGAAAACAAGTATATTTATATTCTTACACAGTGCATGTTAACAGTTTGATTTCAACTGCAAATTTTATATTTAACAAAAAGAAAAAACCTGCAAAAGTATATTGTCATCCCTGAAATATCAGGTCAGTTTGTTAATATGGGAAAATTAACACTATTCCTTTCAAATGTTAATCTTTGCAGTGCTTTCAGACTCTGAGATTTACTCAGCAAACATTTTATTAAATGCATCGAGCGTGGGAACCTATGAGCAGCTGCTGTCGACCCTGAACGCCACCAGTTATCCTCTCCAGCTTGATAACGCCACAGAGATCCGAGATATTACTGTTACAACAGGTGAGTGACGACTGGGACACAAACAGCAGCCTTATCAACATTACATAGTCAACTTCTTTTCATCTCTCCTCATACAGTTTGTGTCTCCACTGAAACTGGTTTCCAGTGTGAGTGTGAAGAGCAGTTTGCTTGGCCGTACAGCTCCTGCATCACATATGGAGCTTGTGATTCCATATCCAACGGCATCTGCAAATGCATCTCGGCGATCCCAGCTGACGGCTCTTCCTGTCAGCTGATCTCCGGTAATCACAGCGGCGCACAGAGATGTTGCTAGTGTTGTAGCAACACTGGTGGTTGGATAAAAGAAATCCCCTCCTGAATTTTTAATTTTTTTTGTCATTGTATGTAATGTATTGTGTGTGGCCCAAAGTTGCGTTTCTGGATTTTACCAAAGCCCTGTGTTGTTTTGTAATTTTGATATGTAAGAGTCGTCCCTCCCACCCCCAACACCCTTAGAAAAACACACACAGTGACATTTTGTAAACTGAAATGAAATTAAAAGCAATTAGTTACTTTTATTTATATCTCGGATGCACTAAGGATTATATAAAAAAGCTGTTTCAGCCAAACATAAAACAATTATTACTGGTGTTGTGTAGCTTTTTTTCATATTTTTTAAAAATAAATCCCATGCAGTCAGTGGATAAGAAGGAATCATCGTATTTAATGAAAAAGTTGATGTGATGCAATATAAGATGAAAATGTGAATGACTTTCAACTAAACATGTTATAGTGTGTTGTGCAAGAGGATTTGGTCTGACGGACAACTTCTGAGTAAAATATAAGAATTTATGAACAAAATACTCCAACCTCATGTTAAAGTTAGTGCTTTGGTTAGCCAATAATACTCACCTGAACTACAACGTCAAAATAAGAATGACGACTAATAGTGATGATGTCACGCGTCAAATTTAATGCTAAACTTACCAATAAAGAAATTAGCACTGTTGTGCTATTTAGTAATCCATTTAAGTCCCACTTGTTCCTTTAAGCACCATTTTGAATCATGTCTTTATTAGCGCTGGTGGTTAGGTTTTAAACATAGCAGAACCATTAGTGGCTAACTTAGCTTTAGCAATAGCAGAACATTTAGCTTTAGCATTCACAGCTAAGACAATATTATGCAGGTTAGTGAGAGGAGTGGAAAGGAAAAACTGATGTATCTTGGTCATAAGAAGTAAGTTTATCTGGACAAATCATACAGAGGTGTGGAACTGGATTTTTTTTTTGTGGAAAGACAGTAAGCTAAATCAAACATGAGGTGTCGCATATGCGGTGGTACCCCCTCCTTGATTTCCTATTTTTATTGCATGTTTGTCACACTTCTGTTTTCACTTTATCACACCACTGTGTGTTCATTTGTTTGACCAGCTCCCTTATCTAATCTAAAGTTACAAAATAGAGAACCTGGTTGTCCAACATTACATTAGCTAATGACTGCTGTTACTTTGATGGCCACTCAAGACTAAAAGGCATATAATCTTTTAATAATAACAATTTAGCACAGACAAATCCTGTGTGTTGTTTATGATTTCTTATTTTGTGTGTGTATCTGGAAATCACCCACCAAGAAAACAGAAACATGTTTTCTTTTTTCATTATCTTGTAGAGCTGCTTGTTCAGTCCAAGTATGAGATTGAAGTGGAGCTGAACCTAACAGATGCTGAAACAGTGAAATTCATCCGGAGCCTTCTGAACAATGGCAGCTTCTTTACCTTGAACCCCACAGTGAATGTCACACAGATTGACCTCACCACAGGTTGGAGTTCACTGCTTAAAGTCCAGATAAACCAAATACTGGAGAGAATATATTAAAGGACATCCTTAGGGGTTGTTGGTAATGGAATTCCTTAATCGTTTGTTTTGTCTGCAGTCTGCTCTCCAATCAGTGGTGATTACCAGTGCAGATGTGAGGATCAATATCGTTTTCCATGTGACCAGTGTGTAACATATGGATCATGTGACAACATCACTGGTGACACATGTGGATGCATCAGTGGCATTCCTGCTGGTGGACAGTACTGCCAGGCTGAGGATCAATACAGTGAGTTCCTTGGAAGCACATGCTAGATTCACAGATATTAACAAGCTTTTGCTTAAAAAAACAAACAAAAAAACCTTGATGTGATTTGTCATTTAAATTTAACAAGCAGTGCCGTTACCATTAGATCAAATTTGTGGGCTCTAGAATCCACTCAAATGAATTTGTCATTGAATAATTTTTGCAAATTTTTGCTTTGTTTTTGTATTTTGTGGAAGTTGCTAAATTAGCAAAAGTAGGTTGGCTACTGCTAACCAGACAGCACCACCTGCTGTTCATAAACAGTGCTACATTGATGTCTACCAAAAGCTATGACACTGCCAGTGTTTCTGTTAGTCGACACGGAGAGAGAATGACTCCATCTGATGGTGACCTAGCATGTCACATCAAAGCAAAGCTATTTATTTTTTAGCATATGAGTGTATATAAATACACTTATAAATCAGTTCCTCTTCTTTGTCTTCATCTTTCCAGACTTCACAGCATGTCCAACCACAACAACTTTAACTCCAACAAGTAAGACTGAAAACCTTGTTAATGAGTAAACAATATGCAATAGTAGAAATCTCAAAGGAACACACTTCACCAACTCTATCTGCTGTTCTAAATTTTTCTTTTATACCTGTCCAGCTCCTCCAGTCATCTATTGGTACATGCTTTATGTGGAGCTGAACTCCACAGATGCTACAGCTGTAGAAGAGCTGAGGAGCATCAACTATCCCGTCAGCATCAACAGGAACGTACAGATCTCTGATGTTAACATTAGTACTGGTAAGACCAATAAACACAAATATACCATTCCCCCATCAACCTCAATTGATCTTGGATCAACTGAAGTTGATCCACCTCTGATCTTGGAAAAGCAGAGCATAAAGCTCTAAAAATCAGTTTGAATACTTTTACCAAGATCCTGTCAGAGATTTAAAAAATTTTTTTGTCTGCAGTCTGCTCTCCAATCACTGGTGATTACCAGTGCAGATGTGAGGATCAGTATCGTTGGCCATGTGACCAGTGTGTAACATATGGATCATGTGACAACATCACTGGTGACACATGTGGATGCATCAATGGCATTCCTGCTAATGGACAGTACTGCCAGGCTGAGGATCAATACAGTGAGTTCTTTCAATGTACATGCTAGATTCACTGATTTTTAACAAACCTTTTGATTACTACTGTGGAAGTTGCTAAATTAGCAAAAGTAAGACAACTACTGCTAACCAGACATGACCTCATAGGACTGTCAGATAGGCCTCTCTCCCAGCAGAGCAAAAGGGGACAGTAACTGATTTTAAGACCTTTGCAGAGGTATTTAGGGTCAGTGAATTGGATATTACTTTAAATTACTTAGTTTTGCAATATTATTAGGAGCTGCGATGGACTGGCGACCTGTCCAGGGTGGCCCCACCTTACACCCTTTGAGCACTTGTGATAAACACCAGCACCCCTCCCAACCTCAGTGAGAAAAGAGTGTATGATGATGTTGGATGGATTAGATGGATATTATTTGGGGTTGTTGGCGTTTTGCTCCTACCCTATAGTTTTCTGTGCGTCATGTGAAATTGTGAGACAATGTAAAATTTTCAAACAGCACCACCTGCTGTTCATAAACAGTGCTACATTGATGTCTACCAAAAGCTATGACACTGCCAGTGTTTCTGTTAGTCGACACGGAGAGAGAATGACTCCATCTGATGGTGACCTAGCATGTCACATCAAAGCAAAGCTATTTATTTTTTAGCATATGAGTGTATATAAATACACTTGTAAATCAGTTGCTCTTCTTTATCTTCATCTTTCCAGACTTCACAGCATGTCCAACCACAACAACTTTAACTCCAACAAGTAAGACTGAAAACCTTGTTAATGAGTAAACAATATGCAATAGTAGAAATCTCAAAGGAACACACTTAACCAACTCTATCTGCTGTTCTACATTTTCCTTTTTTACCTGTCCAGCTCCTCCAGTCATCTATTGGTACATGCTTTATGTGGAGCTGAACTCCACAGATGCTACAGCTGTAGAAGAGCTGAGGAGCATCAACTATCCCGTCAGCATCAACAGGAACATACAGATCTCTGATGTTAACATTAGTACTGGTAAGACCAATAAACACAAATATACCATTCCCCCATCAATCTCAATTGATCTTGGATTTTCTTGCAACAGCTTTATGCTGTTTCATAAAGATCTGAAGCTCATCTATAAAGCATAAGCTTCAGATCTTATGCAAGATCTGAAAATCAGTTTTACAGGATCATAGGAAAAATATTCAGAGAATTTTAATATTTTTGTCTGCAGTCTGCTCTCCAATCAGTGGTGATTACCAGTGCAGATGTGAGGATCAGTATCGTTGGCCATGTGACCAGTGTGTAACATATGGATCATGTGACAACATCACTGGTGACACATGTGGATGCATCAATGGCATTCCTGCTAATGGACAGTACTGCCAGGCTGAGGATCAATACAGTGAGTTCTTTCAATGTACATGCTAGATTCACTGATTTTTAACAAACCTTTTGATTACTACTGTGGAAGTTGCTAAATTAGCAAAAGTAAGACAACTACTGCTAACCTGACATGACCTCATAGGACTGTCAGATAGGCCTCTCTCCCAGCAGAGCAAAAGGGGACAGTAACTGATTTTAAGACCTTTGCAGAGGTATTTAGGATCAGTGAATTGGATATTACTTTAAATTACTTTGTTTTGCAATATTATTAGGAGCTGCGATGGACTGGCGACCTGTACAGGTTGGCCCCACCTTACACCCTTTGAGCACTTGTGATAAACACCAGCACCCCTCCCAACCTCAGTGAGAAAAGAGTGTATGATGATGAGGCGTTTTGCTTCTACCCTATAGTTTTCTGTGCGTCATGTTAAGTTCTGAGGCAAAGTAAAAATTGTGAAACAGCACCACCTGCTGTTGAGAAGCATTACTACTTTAGCGTCTACCAATCAGCAGTGACTCAGTCAGTACAGAGAGAGACAATTAAACTTGAGGTTGACCTAGAGCAGTGTTTCTCAAACGTTTTCAGGCTGAGGACCATTTAACCCATTTAACAAACAGTCACGGACCACCTAATCTGAAACTGCCCCATGATAACACATCTTAATATATGATGCAACCTGAA